>NC_043980.1:2143047-2238047 GCF_902150065.1 Myripristis murdjan | reverse complement strand
GTGAAGCCATGTGGAGCCTCGACCAACGAAAAAAGAAGAGCCTCTTACATTTGTGATTGTTTTTCTTGTAAATGTGCCACTTAAATCTCAGAGAATATCCAACTTTTTTTATGTCAAGTTACTTTAATAACTTTTTTTTTCTCTGCCCCCTCCCTGGGCTTTATATTTTTTTTATCCCTACAGTGGCCCTAATATGCCATCATAGCCATGCTGTTACTACCTCCTGTTTTTTTTTTTTTTTTTTTTAGTTTAGTTTTGTTTTGTTTTGTTTTTTTTTTGGAATATTTTATTTTTAAATTTTCAAATATGCAACAGTACAACTTATTCTCTCTGAAAACACACTACTACAGCACACGCGTAACACAAAATAACAAAAGGGAAAAAATAAAATAAAATAACAATAGATAAATGAATACTTAAATAAACATTAAATAATACTACCTCCTGTTTTTAATTTAGTTTTGTTTTCTGGTCTTTGTAACGATGAACTGTGTGTTAAATCCTCGCTAAGAACAAGTTTGACCTAGATTTCTGGTCTGTGTGTGTGTGTGTGTGTGTGTGTGTGTGTGTGTGTGTGTGCAGATCCCCAGTGTGTCCTGGCAGGACGTTGGAGGCCTCCAGCAGGTGAAGAAGGAGATCCTCGACACGGTTCAGCTTCCTCTGCAGCGTCCCGAGCTGCTGTCTCTGGGTCTGAACCGGACCGGAGTCCTGCTGTACGGCCCGCCCGGCACCGGCAAGACCCTGCTGGCCAAGGCCGTGGCCACAGAGTGCTCCATGACCTTCCTCAGGTACGTCAGCTAGCTCCATGACCTTCCTCAGGTACGTCAGGTAGCTCCATGACCTTCCTCAGGTACGTCAGGGAGCTCCATGACCTTCCTCAGGTACGTCAGGGAGCTCCATGACCTTCCTCAGGTACGTCAGGGAGCTCCATGACCTTCCTCAGGTACGTCAGCTAGCTCCATGACCTTCCTCAGGTACGTCAGGGAGCTCCATGACCTTCCTCAGGTACGTCAGGGAGCTCCATGACCTTCCTCAGTTACGTCAGGTAGCTCCATGACCTTCCTCAGGTACGTCAGGGAGCTCCATGACCTTCCTCAGGTACGTCAGGTAGCTCCATGACCTTCCTCAGGTACGTCAGGTAGCTCCATGACCTTCCTCAGGTACGTCAGGTAGCTCCGTGACCTTCCTCAGGTACGTCAGGTAGCTCCGTGACCTTCCTCAGGTACGTCAGGTAGCTCCGTGACCTTCCTCAGGTACGTCAGGTAGCTCCGTGACCTTCCTCAGGTACGTCAGGGAGCTCCATGACCTTCCTCAGGTACGTCAGGTAGCTCCATGACCTTCCTCAGATATGTCAGGTAGCTCCATAATTTTCCTCAGGTAAGACCTCCTTCATCTTCCTCAGATAGGGACATCAATAAACTTCCTCAGGTAGGACCTCCATAATTTTTTCTCAGGTAAGACCTACATTACTTTGCTCAGGCAGGAGTTAGCAGATGAAACGTTCTCGCTTGCCAGAGGTTCCTCTCCCTGGCTTTAAGGAACAGTAACCTTTGAACACCGACAGGCAGGTGATGGACTCTGAGGTCATGGAAAGGGTTTTGAACATCATGCAGGGACTTTTTCAAGGACATTGATTGACAGTTTTGTACACAAAGTTAAACTCCATGTACTTTGGATATGTTTGCACTGTGTCTTATGATGGAAATGACGTGTTTTAATTGCTATTTCCTTGGAATCAGGCACTGAGTGAGCAGGTTTATTTGTAATTTTACTCTTATATTCTTGGGCTCCTTTTTTTAAAACAATACGTAAAAATGTTTTGGTCATGTTAGACCCTAATAGGCACTGCTCTGTGTGTTTTTTGTCTTTGTCCTTCAGTGTTAAAGGTCCAGAGCTCATCAACATGTACGTGGGTCAGAGCGAGGAGAACGTCAGAGAAGGTCTGTATCGCAAAATGTGACTCAAACTAAAACTAAACAAGCAAACCTGCTGGAAAATCAAAGGAAAGCTAAACCGGCTCACACGGGGTTAAATCATTCTTACTGGATATTCAGAGAGAAAAAAAAAGAGCACCTAAAGAGCCTCAGGTGGAGAATTTCTGCTGTTATGACTTAAAACTGATCAGTAAATCCTTCAGATCGAGTTCAGAAACTGAAGTCAAGACGCTGAAAGTAAAGAGGCTAAACTCTGATGTGATCTTGTGTTCAGTTTTCTCCAGAGCGAAGTCGGCGGCTCCGTGCGTCGTCTTCTTCGACGAACTGGACTCTCTGGCGCCCAGCAGGGGGCGCAGTGGAGACTCTGGCGGGGTGATGGACAGGTGAGCCTTTGTAGTAAAAGTAAAATGAACACACTTAACGCCTTCTGGACATTTTAGAAATTAGAGGTCAAACCAAAACATCCTGATTCATTTAGTCACCAGCTGGCGAACACAAGATCACTTTGTGGATTTATTCTGCTAACTGAAGATTTTTCAGACCCTTATAAAACTGTAGCTCCAATTTATTTATTTGTTTTTTTTTTGTTTTTTTTTTTTGTACTTTTTAATTCTTACTTTTCAGCTTAACAGAATTGTCAGCACATTCAGATTGTTGTTGCATTATGTTTATTATCACCATTTTACTCCAATTATCATATGTTATGTCCTACTGTCCAACTGCACTGGGTAGAACTGTGCTAAAAAAAAAAAACGATATTGTGAAATATCATGACAAACTCCATGCTGATGCACATATCGACACAGATGGTTCGGTATCATTATAGATCGGTATTGATCAGTATCGATATGACAGCAAAATAAAGGGTTATGAGTCGTGTCATTTGCAGGATGTGCACTTTAAGACAGGTACATATGCATAATTGTTGCATTATTGTTGCACCAAGGCATGAGAGACGACAGAAAAACCATTTTGAGTTTTAAAAAATCATTTTTCAGGACTCCCTGGAAGAAGAGACATTGTGTCTCAATGGGACCTTCCTGGTAAAATAAAGGATAAATAAAATAAAATAATATTTATTTCTACAGCTCATTTAAAAACAGGAGTCGAACCAAAGTGCTTTACAATCGAGGCAGAAGGATTAACAATACAAATGCACAGGATTAAAAGAGAAAAATAAGGTAAAATTAAAAATCAGTTATTTAAAAGAAGAAATTTACGTTAAGAGGAAATGAATAAAACCAGAAAAACGGAATAAACCCATCAGCAGGTGAAAATGAGGACGTTAGAGATCAGACTGAACTAAAAGCAGAAGGAAAAAGTGCGTCTAAATTTGATTTAAAACAAACAAACAAAAAACTTCTGGGTTAAAAAACAGAATATTTTCCTTTAAGCTCTTGGCTCTCTCTTGTTCTGTCTCAGCTGTATGTTCAGTTTTTTAAGGTGAATATTCAGGATCAGTGTGTATCCTGATGTGAGGCCGTCCTCTCTGAGCCCGTCTCTCCACAGGATGGATAAAGTTTCGGTGTCCTCTTGTCTCACAGGGTCGTCTCCCAGCTGGTGGCCGAGCTGGACGGGCTTCACTCGTCTGTCGGGGTTTTCGTGATCGGGGCCACGAACCGTCCCGACCTCCTGGACCAGTCGCTGCTGCGGCCCGGCAGGTCAGAGCTCACCAACGGGGATTTGTTTCTCTGTTGGAGTGTTGCCTTTCATTTTGAATTATGATGTTAATGTGACTCCCCGTCCACGTGGAAACGTCTCCTCCTGTCTGATTTGTTTGTTAGGGTTTTACATTTTCTCTGCCAGCCGATATTTTGTCATTTAGGAAGTTGGAAACAACCTCTGGACCTAAAATGGAAACTGGTGCAAATGTATAAATATTCTAATATTTTCTGCAGTGACTTGTAGGGTTGGGTATCAGTTGGGTTTTATCTGATCCCGGTGCCTACTCGGTATTTTTTAAATGGTTCCGGTGCTTAAACGGTTCTCGAACCGGTACTTAAAAAAACAAAAACGCACACACTTTGTCAAAAAACAATACCCCTTTATTTCCAGGGCCAAAATGAACACAATATTAACTTAAATTTTTAAACAATATAAATTATTGATCCTCTCACTATCAGTTCTGATCAACAAGTGTGCTGAACAGCGGCGCTGACGTCACGTTCAACAACCGCAAGTTGACGCCGGAACACCAGGGGGCGGCACCGAAATTTTCGTTCTTATTCAGTGTCATTACTACTGTTTACGTCGGAACCGGTGCCCTATTGGCACTGCGTTTTGGTACCCAACCCTAGTGATTTGTGCAGCCCCAGGTCGCTGTGTGTTCTGTCCAGGTTTACACACATCGCAGTATAAACTGAGAAAAACACTTGGTCCTCTTCAAACAGTGGTGGGAGTTACGGCTCTTTGATGGGAACCGGCTCTGATCGGTCCGTTCCTTTAGAAGAACCGTTCAAAAGAGTGCACGGCCTGAAGTGATATTTTTGATTTGCGAATATTGTAGTCTGATTTATCATTTCCTTTGTTGCTGAAGTACGTCCAAATGCTGCTGTTTTCCAGTTTTGCTCGGTTTCTTTCTTTAGTTTTTTTCTCCACACGTCGTCTTCCTCTGAGTCGGGCTGCACTACACCTGCCGCTACGCTGCCTCTGATTGGCTGGTACTCGTTGCCACTTGTTACCTCCGTTGGTTTAGGTTGGTTAAGGTTACGGTCAGGGTGCAGGTAGGGTTAGGGTTAGGGTTAACCAATCAGAGGCAGAGTAAGGGCTGGTCTCAGCCTCTACACGTAAATCTGGGTTCAGTCTCTGACTTCGGACTCGGTTCCCATCACACATACCCAAGAGAAGAATCAGATTTGTTTTCCAACGTAACATCACAAACTACAAATGGCGTGGCGTGCCTTTGGCCACAGAGTAACAGGATCCATCATCCCTCCAAGCCTCATACAGATCAGAGCAGCGGCGTTAACAGAGTTTGAAACGTTGACGTCCTCCTGTCTCCTCCAGGTTCGATAAGCTCGTCTACGTCGGCATCAACGAGGACAGAGGCTCTCAGCTCCAGGTTCTCAAGGCCGTCCTCAGAAAGTAAGTGAAGCTCTTCCTCCAGAGTGTTTTATTAAGACCTTTGCTCTTCTTCATCAACGTATATGCCAGCTGCCTAACAGACTTCCCTCGCTGACTCTGTGCTCACTGGCTGAGGCGAGGCCACGCTTCCACACTTCGGCCTGTGCCAGCTGTCTAACCGGGTGATAGTGATGATTTGAAGACAATTAATTCATATAATTGTTTGGTTTTATAAACTGTCACTTTGATACAGATCTCATTGCGTGTGCACTGCCTGTTTTCCCTCCAGTCATTTATTAAGCCTTTAAACAGCCCCTAAACATAATCTCTGTTCATCTGTATGACTTACTTGGAGAGAAATTCAGATGAAATCGGTGGCAGGTGTTGGTGGAAGACAGGTGGAGATACAGAACGGGGGGCGGGGAGGTGAAGAATGGTTCCTTCCTCCACACTCTCTTCACGTTCTGTTTGACTTCCTGTCCGGCGTCCAGGTTCCAGCTGGACCCCGCGGTGAACCTGGAGGACTTGGTGGAGCGTTGCCCCGCCCACATGACGGGCGCCGACCTGTACGCTCTCTGCTCCGACGCCATGACGGCCGCCGTCAAGAGGAAGATCTCTCTCATCTCTGAAGGTAGGAGGAGCCTCTGCCTGACCCCGGCGTCTCCTGACGGCTGGCTCGCCTGTTTAGTTGACAGGGTTTAGGAGGATTCCCATCACTTTTTAACCAGGTAGCATTTCTTCAATAAGATTTTGTGTGTCAGTGCCACATCAGGCTGATGAGGTTCAAAACAACGTCCAGGCCAAGAGAGCAAACCTGTGAAAACACCTGGACAAACAGCGTGTTCGTTAATCCTGACTGAGGCGTTTCTCGGTCCTGCAGGTGAAGCTGCTTCAGTGCTCAAACCTCAGACTTCCAAAAAAAAAAAAAAACTCTTTAGACCTAAGAAAAACAGCTCCATCACCACATATTAGTCTTCACCAAAGACAGTGACTAATGCACAGTTCAGTGTTGACCAGAGATGGGATCAAGTCACCCATGTGCAAGTCTCAAGTCTTAACCTTCAAGTCCCAAGTAATTTTTCCTTGGGTCAAGTCAAGTCAAGTCATATTATTACAATCTTACCTGCAGAATCCGGTCTTAATAAAGAGAGAATATAAGATATTAATAACTGATTGACAGGGTCGTCATCCAATCATTACAACACCATTCCCAGCGTGCGCTCGTATACCGCATAATATTACAGGCTAGAGATATTTATTTTATATTTTATATTCAAACTGAAAACATGAAATGAACAATAATCAAGTCATTGAAGTCATCATGTCCCAAGTCGAGTCAAGTCCCGAGTCTTAAACTTCAAAGTCCAAGTCGAGTCTCAAGTTTTTTATTTTTTGTCAAGTCAAGTCGCAAGTCATTAAAACAGTGACTCGAGTCGACTTGAGTCCAAGTCGCAATGACTAAAGTCCCCATCTCTGGTGTTGACTGACCAGACAGATTTATTCAGAAATTAGATATTAAACCCTAATTCCTCAGCACATTTTCATGTTTCTTCCATGTTCCTGTGTTCTGCTTCCCAAGAGAAACTCACTCACAAAACAAAAAAAATTCAAAAATATTTTCTTTACTACCAGGCAAAACCTGGTAGTAATCCTGTGCTTTATTCCAAAATGAAAGCATTATAAACAGAATAGAAGCTCCTGAATCTCATTTAAAAAAAAAAAAAAAAAAAAAAAATCAGAATCACAGCGCTGTAACTAGACTGACTGGCTGAACTGTTGGATGGTGGAGATTTTCTGTCATTTATTTATTCAAATAATAAAGAAGAAAGAGTCAGTCACTGCTGTCATGTGGAAACCTCATAACTTCAGTTTGGCTGAGAGTCCAGGCTCTGATGAAGCTTCTCAGTCTTTCAACTCATTCTCTTTCTCTCTCAACAATCTCTTTATCTCCTCCCTCCCCTCCTTCCCTCCTCCCTTCCTTCCTTCCTTCCCTGCCTCCTTGCTCCCTCAGGTCTGGACTCGGAGGATTCTCCGCTCCTCCTCTCCGCTGAGGATTTCTCCCGAGCGTTGGAGAGCTTCAAGCCGTCGGTGTCGGACCAAGAGCTTCTCAGATACAAACACATTCAGCAGAAACTCACAGCCAAGTGACCAGGAACCCCAAACAACAAAATAATGACAGTGTCGTCAAGAAGCCTCCAGATTTCCACCTGATGATCCCTTTCCTTTCTAATTTAAAGCTGAAAATAATCCCTGTAAAATACTGTAAATCTGCAAAATGTAAACGATGTAAACAATGCTAATGAGTCTGAATAACTGAAGCTGCTCCGTTTGTAAACTGTAAAATTTAGCAATAAATACAGCAGTGATGCTAAACCAATGAAAAAACATGATTTGATCCAGTTTGAATTGTGATTCAACTTTTTTTCTGAAGGGAAAAAGGAAGAAACTGTTACTAGGCTATACAGTTAGCTGTAGCCTGATGCTAACCAGTAGAGACAGGTTAGCATTTTGGTTAGCCAGTTAGCAGGATCTCTCGTGTTTTAAATGAGCTTTAACCTGCTGCTGCTAGTTAACTTTAGCCTACTGCTAAACTGAATAACAAGAAATTTTAGCTATAGCCTGCTGAAATGCTAATGGGTACAGAGATACTGTTAGCTTGACTAGGCTGTTAGCTATAGCCTGCTGTAATGCTCATCAGTACAGGCTGGTTAGCATTGTAGGTAGCCAGTTAGCCTGATTTTTCTCATTGTCTAAATAAGATTTGACCCACTGTCAGAATGTTTAGTTTTGAATTTCTAAGATTCCTCTTTAGTAGCGTTGGCGTTTCAACAAAACTTAGCACGTGGACTCACCCGGTACACCCGATAATTAACGCTAGGAGCTCAGCTGTTTTATTCTCTCTGTCAAGTCATTAACAGGAAATAAATTCATCAAATATTCAAGTTCATCACAAGAGCAAAGATTTCTAGAACATTTCTGAAATCGCAGTTGGCGTCTTGAGATCCGTCGAGGTTCCCTCAGATCACCGGAACCCGCCGTTAATCAATAAGAACATTCTCTGACACTTTACATTAAGTTGTAGTTTATTCTTGAAATGTCTCACTTGTTACAGCAAGTCGATATGGGTAACAAAGGCTAGGCTCTCCTGATGGACACACTGATGGATGTCAGCATGCAGATTTGAGGGAAGGCTGGAAAACGGCTTCCTCGGATGTTCTGGACGTCCTCCAGGTTTGGTCCTTTCAAGCAGATGTGGGGCGACAGCTCGGCGAAACATGGAGCGCAGAACTTCATGCAGGTGTTACCATGTTCGAGTCAGCTGTCCAGGTGGGATTTCAGGAGTCTGTTTGGTTTGTTTGTTTGTTTGTTTTTCTGTTATTAGGTGAATCCATCATATCAAAACATTACCATATGACTGCCATACATCTACCACAACCATGTATGGACTAATGTCGCGTAGCCGCACCTCCGGCTCGGGTCTGGAGAAAAAAAATATAGCTGCTTATATAAACACGGTGATGCTGTCATCATTCAAAGTACTCAGATTTTGAACAAGTCTGGATCTGCTGCTCTTTTGTTTCCTGTCGCAGGAACAACAAGGAAGTGGGTGCAGTTAGCTAGCGATGGCAAAACAAACCTGACATGACACCAGCGTGGGCTGCGGCCATGCAGTAGCTTATTCTGACTTCTAACTTACAAACTGGTGCCTGGATAAATCCCTGATGTTGACATTTACCTCACTGCAAAAACAATATATTACTCCTGAAAGGTACAAGGGAAGGCTCTGCTCGGGTATGACTTTGTTTTGTAAGGGAACATGTGGTTCCTCTTCATGTTGTGTGTGGTGGTAAACACACAGTCCCAAGCCTTCAAGCTGAGAAGCTGTTTGCTGACTCCATGAGCGTGATGCTAGTAAAATGTCATGAATCTAATTTTTTTTTCTATTAGCTGAAATTAAAATGGTTTAAACTAAGCTAACAATGCAGACTTGTTCACCCAGGCAGAAAAGCAAACCAGAAACATTCCCAGGAGCCTGTGGGAGGATCCTGTCTGTCATATTTGCTGGCTTTGGTTCAGCAGGGTCTCGTTATCCCACCATGCGATTTCCCCAGACCTCTGTTATTTGAGTCTCAGATGCAGCTACGCAGTCGGGTTGTGGACAAACAGGACTTTGGATCTAGCAAATGAAAAGTTAAGTTGCAAAACTAAACATATCCACTTTCATCATTCAGTGTTTCTATAAACTAGAGGATTGTGTCTGTAAAAGTGTCTCATGCAGTCAACCAAGGACTTCAGTTTGTGCATCTCATGCAGCGTCACAATTAAATCTTCTGAATCTTAATTCATTGGTTCATTTCACCAATTTTTTTCTTGGAAGCAGTGGGGTCAGTAACTGCGATTCTCTGTTCTTGACACAGCAAACTGCTTTGTCATTAATGCTTGACGTGAAGTGTCAAAACCTTTACTTGACAAGTGCAGTTTCACATTTTGAGTGGATGAGAGGTTTATCATTTGGTTCAAACTGTTTTGGATTTACAGAAGCATGTGAGGCAGGAAACGTCGTCCTGTCAGGCCACCATTTAATCAACAAGCTCAGCAGCTGGTTCGGAGACTTGGCTCTTCTCGTCTGAGAGACTCGGACACATTCAGCTGGGACCGGGGAAGAGTCTAAACTAAGAGCACAGGGACAGTCGGGTTTGTTCAACAAAAAGCTTGTCTTTGGATGGGAATGATGTACAAGTCACACTCATTACAGTCTAATGAGCCAAAACAAGTGTGTAGTGAAAAGGTATAAAGCAGGGCGTCCAGGGCCAGGGTTAGTCAGGAGGTTTACATCTCTGTGATTCGTCCTCTGGGTTCACTCTGTTTTGCGGCTCTTGGATTTTAGTTCGTTGCGGGGGTAAAGATCCAAAACGTAGGTCTTCCTTTTCTTTGTCTTCCATATCTAACTTGGACAAGTCGATCCTCTCTGTCAAGGACTCAGGTAAAGTGGGGCATTCGGCTGCAGGTTCTGGAAGAGAAAGAATTCGGGTTCTTGCACTGATTCCAGCCGTTTGTACAGAAGCCATTTTCTACGTTTACCTTGCACAGGGTAAGTGCTCCTGAAGTGTTAATGGTTGTGGTCTCTCCCTCATATCAAGGTATTTTCTCCTCCATACGAGTGTAATAGTTCATTCACCTGTGGGGACAACGAGCGCTTCACTGGGACTGTTGTTCTCCAAAATAAATGAAGTGGATCTGGACCAGCAAACACTATTTTATGACCAAAAAATGTCTTGAAGGATGCACAACAATACATGTTTGTTTGGTTTTTGGGATCCACTTAATTCATTTTGGAAAACAGTCTGGGTGAAGTGCTCGTTTTCACCACAGGGAGGAGCTCACGGGTCACAGTTGGAGGACCCATCACACTCAGGTGGAGGAGAAATGACCTCTATATAGGAAAGAACCCAAAGTATCACTTAAAAATAGCTTAAGGCAAGCAAATGAAAACAGACACCAAACCAAAAGCTAAGACAAAAACATTAAAAACATGACGTTCTGTCTATACAACAACCACAAGCCGAACACAAAACCCCCCTGCAGCCAATAGCACCCTGTCACGGAGTAAAGACTGTAAAGTAACCTCAACGCATTAAATCAGCTATGCAGTTTGTGTCATTTACATGAGCATTTATAATACCTCAAAAAATATTCTGGTTCTCGGTTCTCGGTTCTGGTCCTTTATTTTATGATTGTGTTGTTGGTGACATTTCCAGACACCTTAAGAAAATCATAAAAACAACGGGCCACGAATTTACAAAAATTGCAAAGGTTTTACGCACATCCACCGGACTCTATATAGGAGCTGGATAAAAGAAGAATGTCCCCTTCCTGTTTCAGTGCTCCCAAAACATGATGTTGACTTACAAAGAGTGGTTGGCTTAAACTCCAGTTTTTGGACGCACTGAGACAGTAAGAGGACGTTCCCCTTTCCCTCATTTGGCCACCAGAGTTTGCTCAGAAAGACGCTATTGGAGAGAGAACCCTCTGAGGATTCGGTACATCGTGCTGGCTGGATTTTCTTTTGGCCTGAACGGTTTATGAAGTCGCTGTGTTGCAAAACCGATTCAACAGGTTTTGCCCCAGTCTGACTGGTTGCCTGCTCCGAGTTTGGACCACAGTCCTTGTTGCTGTCGACCCCATAATGCTGGCATGGGGATGTGACTCATACTTCTGTTTTATAATGCCACCGAAGCGTCATGATCAGTGCCTGTAGGCCGACGCAAGACCACAACATCGTTCTGTGCTGCTTCTGTGTTTTGCGAGTAGTTTTCCTCTGAGACTGAAGACAACATGATGCCGGTTGTAAATCTGTTTCTCAAACTCTGCAGGCAGCAAGATGTCACAGAATGTGACCAGAACTACTTCCGTTTTTAATTTGAGTTTCATTACTACAGAATTAATACAATCTGGACTCTGCTGTCGAGTTTGAGGCGAGGTTAATTTACGGTGGATCTTCTGTGACCTTCAGGTTTATTTTGTTTTTAATTCTAAGACCTGTATTTCAAATCCACATGATCCACTGTGTAAATCAGACAGCTTCAGAGCTGCTGTAAGATTTTTTTTTTCTTTGATGGAGCCAGGCTAATAACTCCCATAGACTTCAAGTCTTTATGCTAAGCTAACAGGAAGTGCTACCTATAGGAACTGAACCACTGGACGTCCAGAGGAGAAATCGGTCTCTGACATCTTTTTGGGCAACAAAAAGGTTTGTTGCCCAAAATGTTCACTAGTCCAGCAACAAGGACTCGACTCTGCCACCGGCTTCCCACCCACAAACAGGCCAGCTGCACTTGGGACATCCGACCAAACCAGAGGCTCGGCTGCCGGTGGGCGGGTGATTTTATCACTGCACCGAGTAGGCGCCCCCTACTGTTTTTTTGGGGGGTTTTTTGGTTTTTCAACTGTGTCGCGTTACAATTGCACTTTTTTCGCAGGCTTCACTTGGACATTTAGGCACTGGTTTTTCTTGCCAGCCGCTTTCTCGTATCTTTTGGTTTGGGGTGGGGTTCAGTATTCCTCCATGCAACATAAGCCATATTTACCGCTTACGTGGCCTTTGCTACTTTTGTGCGCTTCATCCTTTTCCTCCTCATGAGGGTCACCTGAGGCCTCTTCAACCCCGCGATCAGCAGCAGCAACCTGGGCCGCGACTTGGTGAGCCAGCTTCTCAGTAGCGTCCCCTTGGGAAACCTGGAGGAACAGCAACAACAGCAGTCAGCCACAGTGGGTATGCATCTGCCACCCTCCTCCACCCTGCAGGAGGTCCTCTACATTTTCACAGCTTAGCTCCTCCACCACTGTGCTGCTCCAACATTTCAATTTGTAAAATTACCAAAACCGACTCGTCAAGGCCCCCTGTCACTTTCATACCAAGCACTGATGTTAAGTTTCCTTTTTCAGACAGTTTTACAAATTTTTTGGAAGATACATAGAGACTGAACATATTTCCCATCTCACATTGAGATTTACGATTCCCACATCACATCGTCCCCTGCAGGCGGTTCAACATCCTGCTGACATGGGATCACACAGATTCACTTGATGATACCTTCTTGTCATCTTTTCAAAGCAGCAGGACTTTTCAGTGTCCTTGCATGTGATACCAATTGCTTTAAAAATCAGTTTGGCCATTTTACGACTGAGAATGCTTCAGTCTGAAATTCGTTATTTGCCCTCACTTCACCTGATACACAACACAAAGAGATGTTAGACATTATTTTTTCAGATTTTTGGCGCAGCAAACTTTTAAAAATGTTCTCTTGTCCAGCATTTGTTTGTTACTACCCAGTCTTGAATGATGATGATGAATCACATTCGCATGTGCAGAACCTTGATCCATACTCCAGTTTTATAACTTCCAATATCCAGATGCTGGTCATCTGTGAGTTTCTCTGTTATACTGTAGTTCTCTATCTTCCCCCCGTGTTTAAAGTGATACTTGGGTTTCTTCCTCGTCTAGTCTGTACCTGCTGCTCCAGGTGAGCGTGACTCCTCCTCCTGGACCAGGAGCTCCTTCCTGTAGAGCGAAGCAGAGCTCCAGCAGGAGAGTTCTGCTCCAGCATGAAGGAAGAAGATCCAGACTGGAGAACACAACGCCATTTTGGAAAAAATTGTTTTGAAGCATGTACAACAACGCAGGTATGTTTTAGTTTCACTTTCACTTCGGTTTCTCTTTTAGCCTCTAAAATGGCAGTCCTGTCTTTTGCTGTAGCGCTGCCACTGTGTCACCAGGTGGTGGCGCCATTCAAAATGCTGTTGTTTTCCAGTCTGGATCCACTTCCTTCATGTTGGAGCAGAACTCTCCTGCAGGAGCTCTGGTTCTCACCACAGGAAGAAGCTCCTGGTCCAGACCTGCTGGAGGAGTTGGGACTCGTCGGTCTCGGGTGCCGGGACTGACACCGATCACTCAGCAGATCCAGATTCTACAGTCTTCTATGGTCTGATGGTTTTAGGAATTATAAATATGAAACGTGCATGCGGAGCATTAACAGCTTTTTAAACAGACAACAAAAATCACATGTGACTCCACACTGCTGGAGTCCCCACCTCCTGTGTGAAGGGATGAATCACACGGGACTGACCCGCCAACGTCCACAGCATTACAGCAGAGAAGCAACACAAACAGTACGCTTCTTAAAGAATGTACCACGTGAAAAAAAACCTACAAATGTGCCTACTGGCAAAGTGGAGCTGGTGAAGAGAAGAGCCGCAAAACAGGATATCATCCATTTAGTTTCCTGAGTTCAGGTTTCAGAATCAGATCAGAACTGAGAAGAAGTGGATCGAGCATCTCCACTCGGTGGATGTGTCACACTCTACCAGCTTTAGGAGCACAAGCTAAAACCTCAGGCTGTTTCTTCATGGTTGACCGAGCTCTGGACTTGAAACTGTATTTTATAATGAAATGAAGTGAGATCCTGAGTAAAAGAAAAAAAAAAAAAGATGCTGAATTGCTGCCAGGACAGAGGAACGCAGTGAAATCAGCCTGAAGTGATCGACCTGCACACTGAACTCAAACGTCCTGATGAAGGAACGGTGCCGAGTGTTGGACACCAAGTACTGGAGAAGAAGAGGAGTTTGTTTGTTTGCCTGCTCTTCAGTCATCTGCCATCTGCCAATCAGTCAACTATTTCTCTTAAAAACAGATAATCTGATGATGATTTATGATTTATCTAAACAAATATTCAGTTTCCAGCATCATGACTGCAGCCTGGCAGCGCTGGTGCCTTGCTGAACTCTGACCTGCACAGGGAATCAAACCCTTCACCCCACCATGTGAGCAGATGACCTGCCTTCAATTTCCCAGGGTTCTTAGCTCATGCTGGCCTTTTCTCTTTATTGGCTCTTCCTATAAACGTATATATTTTTCTAAACATTGACCAAAGAAGCCAATCCTGACAGCAGGATGTAGTCATTAAGCTTTTAAAATACAACACAAACACATTACAGTTAAATATTCAACACCTCGCCGCGTCAAAGTGTTAGAAATATTTTTTCAGAGCTGACAGATGAAGAGATTTGATCAGACTCAGAAATTCTTATTTGGCACCATGTTGGAAACAAGCGCTTTCACTTGAACATGTTGTCTCTTGGATTGTATTCGTCCAATAATCCATGAATAAAATCTAACAGTCAGTTTATTCAAATTATAAAGGACTCTGATTCTGATTCTCTCTCTCTTCTTTGCCTGTAAACTCAGTAAAACTGTTCCCAGCTGAGACGCTGTGAACTGTACAGTTTATAAACTGTATACATTTTTGTGTTGTACTTTAAAAGCTGTATTTGAAACGTCTGTCTGCACATTCCAAGGCCTGAATTCCCTCCTGTCAGGATTCTTTTGTTGATTTTGTTTATATTATTTTGTTGATTTTTCGGGGGGAAAAGAGGCTGGGCGGTGACCTCGGCCTGCTGGCGGGCCGGCTGCCGGCAGGCCGGCTCACACCGTCCCAGGGGAAGAAGAGATGAGCAGCAGCTGCTTTGGCTTTAGCTTCAGCATCACATCAGTCTGTTCAGATTCAGGACGGAAGAACCGACTCCACAAAGATCAGCATGTGAAGATTTGATGCCTTTTGACCGGTTCAATATCATCATCCTACATCCTGTGTGTGTGTGTCGAGCTCACAAACACACACACACAAAACTGAACTGGAGCTTTCTGATCAGCTAATCTCAGGTAATCTGAGGTAATCTGAGGTAATCTGAGGTAATCCCTCCACAGGTGTTTTAACCCTCGAGTGATCACGGACATCCTTCAGCCTGACTTTGTTTCTGCGTTTCCTCATTGATCTGACTCTGCACCTGCTGCCACAACGCTCCACGGACCAATCACATCCCAGCTTTGCTCTCTTTCCGGCGGCGCTCGCCCCCCCCGCCGCCGCCGCCGCCACCCGCCACACCTCCCGCACACCTGCGCTCACCCTCTGAAGCCTGAGATAGAAAGCAGGACAGTACCTCAACCAGTAACACTCCTCACCGAAGCACCATAGCAACAGCTTCAGTCTCGTGAACGGCGGCACCTTCGGACGCCCACCTCACATTCTTGGCTATCGCGCGGCGGCGGCGGCTGCGGCTGCGGCTGTAACGGCAGCAGTGCGCACCGCCGCGCTCCTTTGTGTCTTTATACGAGTTCTGACTGCTGAGCGTGATGGAAAATATAAAACCTTTCAATTGTTTGACTTTTGCTGTTCGAGCACACCTCAACCGGCCAGAGAGAGATCTAGCAATGTTTAGATGTGGAAGGGCCTTGCTGACGCCATTGTTGTCGCCTGCGGGCTCGATGTTAAATGTACCGAGGGCAACATTGTTTGTGTAGCTGACCTCTGCTCCCCCTCCCCTCCCCTCCCCCCCCAGCTCCCCCTCCCCCGCCCCTCCCCTCGCTCTCAGCCCTGCCTTGTCATTAGCCTCGTGTGATTAGCTCCGGTTAGCTTCCACTCTTCTTCTCCTCAAGTGCTCCCGGGCGCTCGGCGGCAGGAGGAAGCTTCTCCTCTTGACTCGTAATTGGGTTGTTTTTCGTCTCCGTCCCCTCCTCTGTCTCCCACGAGGCCTCGCTGCCGCCTCCGGGTCCTCTTCAGACGCCAGGCTTGATTGAAGCTCAGGATGCTCCTTGTTTTCTCTGGCTCTCGCTGACCTCCTCTCGACCTTGGCAGTTATCTTACTCTTTGGTTTTTGCACCCCCCCCACCCCCACCCCGTCCTCTGCAGTGTTTCTCCAACCTGTTCAGTACACTCAGTGGCAGCACCTTACCTTTCCACAGCCAGAACGTTCCTGTTTTAAGTTTTCCTCCTGCTCTGCTCCTGTCATACAAGCTGTTCTCTAAGCCAAGCCTGCCCCCCCCACCCCCCACCACCCCGACCCGACCCCCCCTCCCCCCAGCAGACAGCTGATCGTTCAGTTACTGACCGGTCGCCGACGTCCTTAGAGTCAGGAGAACCAGGTAACTTTGACATTCTTCTCCTCCGTGTGGCCTGTAGCAACTAGCAAGAGGAGCTCACTCTTAATATCTGAGTCACCTAACAGCAAGCTGGCAGATCATCATCATCATCATCATCATCATCATCATCACATCGTCACACACGGACATGAATAGAGCTGCTGCTCGGGGCTCAGCGTGAAAGCCAAAGAACCATTCATCCCCCAAAAATTATTAATCCATGTAGTGAGTTTATTTTCATAAATCCAAACATTCACACAGAATCAGATTTATGAATGCAGGCTGTCAGAGGACGGAGGCGCCGCCAAGTTGCTTTAAGTCGGGCTTAAGGCAACTTTTCAAAGCAGATCCGTAAGTCCTCTCTGCCCTCGGCGTTAAGCGCTAAACGAGCTCTTGGGATGTCCCAGCAAACACTTGCCTTAAATTCATCAGGAGTCCGAGTTCTCACTGAGCCTCCGACATAAATCGACTTTAAATATCGCTTGTTTTTTAAAAATGGACCATGGAGTCCCAAACGTTGTTTTGCGTATCCACAGCCAAGCCCTCCATCACCTCCACTCTTCATTCAGCACACAACTTTAGCAGCACTCTACCTCCAGTCCCTACCTCTGGACAAGGAACACACAGAAAGCAGTCCTTACCAATTGACCCCACACATTTGTTAGGTTATGCCCCCCGCGTCCCTGCAGAGGCACATATATGATCCTGATGGAGTTTTTTCCTCTCACACTAGAAGGTTCAGCCAGGATGCAAAAACAAATCTGCTAAATAATAGGAGGCCATGAACTCCCGGGGAGGCGGGGACAGGCGCTTTAAAAAGGAGGGTCCACTCAGCACTTCTGACTGCGAACAGCAACGGATGATCCAGGCCGGCCGGCCAATCAGGTGGCTGGCTTGACCCGTTGCCATGGCATCCGGCAGTGGCCAAAATAAAAAAAAAAGCCCCGGGTGTTTTTGGACAATGTAGGAAGAGGTTAGCCAAACTGTCATGGAGCCTTCAAGCACCCAGCAGGAGCCTCACCACCCAATCACATCGACCGCTCCCCTCACATCATCTCCCACATCAACATCATCTCCCACATCAACATCATCTCCCACATGAAAATCATCTCCCACATGAAAATCATCTCCCACATCAACACCACGTCTCCTCTCACTGGGAGTGCTGGTTGGGGAGATTCAGTCCAGTGATGCAGAAGCAGCAGCGTGGACTGGAGCCCTGCTCCCTCCAGGCCTCACACAGCAGGGAAACTGCCTGTAATGTCTGCCGTGTGACCTGTGGAGGGCGCTGTGACACCAGGAGAGACAGGCTAGAGATGCAGAAGACGAGTGTGAGAGGGGAGGGGGAGGAGGGGGAGGGAGGCAGCACAGGCATGTTTACTCCCGGCCTGAGGATCGCCCTCCTGTTTGGTCGCTGCTGCAGAGATCAAGCAGGAAGAATGAGGAGGGGGAGGGGGGAGGGGGGACGGGGCAGGGGTAGGGGGGTGATGGGGGGGGGGGCTGGCACTGCAATGCAGATCATCAAATGAGGATGAAGAGGAGGGAGGAAGAGGGGGGGGAGGGGGGGAGGGCAGGGAACCGCTGGCTCTGCAGAAAAGGAGATTTTCCGAGGGAAGCTCAGGGATTCCCCGCTGCTCGTCAGCCTGGAAAACGTCCAGGGAGGGTAACCACGGCGACGGCGAGGCCGGCCCGCCGCGCTCCGTCCTCGCCAACACGACCTCACCGTGTAGATCCCAGTCACACACACACACACACACACACACACACACACATCCTGTGACCTTCACACACCTGGAGTCTGCACCAGGAACTCCCCTCAGATCAGATCAATATCTTTATCAGTGATCGACTGGTATTGGTTTATCAGGGCTGATATCAATACTGATTATTAGTAATCCAGGATGATGATAACCGATATCTGGAGCCGATATTGACGTGCAGACGACCGGAAAACTGCAGCGTTAACATTTTGTCCGTTACAGAAACACCGACCTGGCTCTGACCTGACAAACATCTGATTTAAATAATTATTGATAATTGATGGAATAATATGTTTAAAGGTTAGATGAGGGATGATTCAGGGCCGATATCGATTATTAGTAACCCAGGAACTGATAACTGATATTTAGAGCCGACATTCATCTGTGGTGTTCAGATCCAATAAAACTGAAACAACAAATGTTCGCTTTTTGTCCTGAGAACAGAAAAAGTTTTACACCCGGAGAGACGAGACGAGAGGCTGAGGTCGCCATGGAAACCAAAATTAGGAGGATCTGTGAGGGTCTGGACAGGAACTTTTTGGTGGTGGGACTCCACGGGACATTCGTTAAAATATCCTGTGGAGTCTTTATATCTTTATATTTACTGTTTTTGTTGTTTAACTCGAGGAATATCCAGAAACCTGCGCATTAAAAATCTTCTGCGGCCACAGCTGCACCGTCCAGCCCGGGCCGGCTGATAAATCAATACCAAATCAATATCATGATATGAGTCTAGGAATCATCTGGGACTTTGGATGCTGACTCATCACGACATGACGTGTTGGGGTTTCCTGGTTTTAAAGGGTTCATGTCAGAGATGTGACTTCCTGAGCTCATCACAATGCTCCAGGTGTGACGATGATTTATCAGAACTCCGATTCCCAAATCCCCGAATATCGTCACCATATCAATAACAGAGTATTTGGTTCATAAAAATATCCTGATATTTCATTTTGTCCATGTCGCCCAGCCCGGTTCTGTAAACCTCAGAGTCTTGACAGCTTCGTTAAATCTGACCTGGGTTCAGCTGCTTGGAGATCAGATGTTAAACTGTCAGAGGAAGTACGACGGCGGCGGCTCGAGCTCTGCGCCGACACGCTAACATTAGCTTCTGATAGCAGGAGCCAACAGCTAATGTTAGCGTTTGATAGCAGGAGCCAACAGCTAACGTTAGCGTCTGATAGCAGGAGACAACAGCTAACGTTACCTTCTGATAGCAGGAGACAACAGCTAACGTTAGCGTGTGATAGCAGGAGACAACAGCTAACGTTAGCTTCTGATAGCAGGAGACAACAGCTAACGTTAGCGTGTGATAGCAGGAGACAACAGCTAACGTTACCTTCTGATAGCAGGAGACAACAGCTAACGTTAGCTTCTGATAGCAGGAGACAACAGCTAACGTTACCTTCTGATAGCAGGAGACAACAGCTAACGTTAGCGTGTGATAGCAGGAGACAACAGCTAACGTTAGCTTCTGATAGCAGGAGACAACAGCTAACGTTACCTTCTGATAGCAGGAGACAACAGCTAATGTTAGCGTTTGATAGCAGGAGCCAACAGCTAACGTTAGCGTCTGATAGCAGGAGACAACAGCTAACGTTACCTTCTGATAGCAGGAGACAACAGCTAACGTTAGCGTGTGATAGCAGGAGCCAACAGCTAACGTTAGCGTCTGATAGCAGGAGACAACAGCTAACGTTACCTTCTGATAGCAGGAGACAACAGCTAACGTTAGCGTCTGATAGCAGGAGACAACAGCTAACGTTACCTTCTGATAGCAGGAGACAACAGCTAACGTTAGCGTGTGATAGCAGGAGACAACAGCTAACGTTAGCTTCTGATAGCAGGAGACAACAGCTAACGTTAGCGTGTGATAGCAGGAGACAACAGCTAACGTTACCTTCTGATAGCAGGAGACAACAGCTAACGTTAGCTTCTGATAGCAGGAGACAACAGCTAACGTTACCTTCTGATAGCAGGAGACAACAGCTAACGTTAGCGTGTGATAGCAGGAGACAACAGCTAACGTTAGCTTCTGATAGCAGGAGACAACAGCTAACGTTACCTTCTGATAGCAGGAGACAACAGCTAATGTTAGCGTTTGATAGCAGGAGCCAACAGCTAACGTTAGCGTCTGATAGCAGGAGACAACAGCTAACGTTACCTTCTGATAGCAGGAGACAACAGCTAACGTTAGCGTGTGATAGCAGGAGCCAACAGCTAACGTTAGCGTCTGATAGCAGGAGACAACAGCTAACGTTACCTTCTGATAGCAGGAGACAACAGCTAACGTTAGCGTGTGATAGCAGGAGACAACAGCTAACGTTAGCTTCTGATAGCAGGAGACAACAGCTAACGTTACCTTCTGATAGCAGGAGACAACAGCTAACGTTAGCGTGTGATAGCAGGAGACAACAGCTAACGTTAGCTTCTGATAGCAGGAGACAACAGCTAACGTTACCTTCTGATAGCAGGAGACAACAGCTAACGTTACCTTCTGATAGCAGGAGACAACAGCTAACGTTAGCTTCTGATAGCAGGAGACAACAGCTAACGTTACCTTCTGATACAGGAGACAACAGCTAACGTTAGCGTGTGATAGCAGGAGACAACAGCTAACGTTAGCGTGTGATAGCAGGAGACAACAGCTAACGTTACCTTCTGATAGCAGGAGACAACAGCTAACGTTAGCTTCTGATAGCAGGAGACAACAGCTAACGTTACCTTCTGATAGCAGGAGACAACAGCTAACGTTAGCGTGTGATAGCAGGAGACAACAGCTAACGTTAGCGTGTGATAGCAGGAGACAACAGCTAACGTTACCTTCTGATAGCAGGAGACAACAGCTAACGTTAGCGTGTGATAGCAGGAGACAACAGCTAACGTTAGCGTGTGATAGCAGGAGACAACAGCTAACGTTAGCTTTCAGCTACCTCCTTGCTCATGGTACCTTTTGTTAGCAGTAGATAACAGGCGTGAATTAATTCTGAAATATCAGTGAACGTCTGTCACAGAACCTTCCTGAGCTCAGCAGAACATGAAAACCCAGCAGGACAGCTAACGTTACCCTGCTAACGTTACCCTAAAGTTACCCTGCTAACGTTACCCTTCTAAAGTTACCCTGCTAACATTACCCTGTTAAAGTTACCCTGCTAACATTACCCTGCTAACGTTACCCTAAAGTTACCCTGCTAACATTACCCTGTTAAAGTTACCCTGCTAACATTACCCTGCTAACGTTACCCTAAAGTTACCCTGCTAACGTTACCCTGCTAATGTTACCCTGCTAACGTTGCCCTGCTAATGTTGTCCTGCTAACGTTACCCTGCTAGCTAGCGGCTCTCACTGCCACACTTTAATAACTGAGTCTCCGTGCTCACTGAGGTTTCACTGTTCAGTTGCTGCTTTCATGTCGGATCAGGTGATGCTATCAAACGCTAACGTTAGCCAGGAAGTATCTGAATGCTACCATTAGCTGTGTGCTAACAGTAGCTAAAGTTAGCTGCTGTAGCTAACAGCTGATCAAACCTGTAGTTTGACCTTGAGATCTGAGCCGACGTCCCTCTGGAGTTTCTCTCTCCGTCGTCTCTTCAGCTGTTCCTCAGTCAGGAAGGTGGAACCTCAGCAGGTTGTCAGGTTCTCTGTGGTTCTACGCCGAGCAGCTGGAACACAGCAGAACCACGTGAGGACAGCCTGACGCCACGCCAACATGGCCGCCACGTCTGTGTGGCGTACGACAGAGCGGCGCTGAAGCTCATGGTTTACTGCGGGGGCGTCGCAGCCGCGGGGGATGCAGGTGTTGCAACACTTTCACAGAAACATGATTCCACCCCCCCACCCCGACCCCACCTTTTCCTGAGGTAGCGTCAGTCACCGCTGAAAAGCAACTAAGTTCACAAATATAATGTTTGGCGGCTCTTCATCAGTGTTTACGATGGTTGCTAGGCAACAGTAACTTCGTTCTTGTTTGTAGTCGGCGGCCATGCACGTAGCTCGTAAACAAAGCCTCCTCCTGTGGACACGGTGTTTCAGTCACTCGCCGGCTGTGCCAAGGAAACACAGATCAGAGGGATGAAACGGATGGTTCCATGTGGAACCCAGGTTCTCTGACTGGAGAGACCGGATCTAGTTTATGATAGAGAACGGCTATTTAGGCTAACTAGTTGGTAACTTATATCACCAAACATCAGACTTGAACATAAAGTTAACTGTTAAATATCAGGTGGCAAACAAATTTAACTGAAGCAAATGGTGCCTATTATTTAGTTCGATAGAAAGTTCTAAGTGTGAATGCCTCCTCATTTAGGGACGGTGTTCATGATGTGCTATGTCTCATCTCAGCAAGCTGCTCAATTAGCTGGCTAGCAGTGTAGCATGCCAGTTGTAAGTGTTGGCTAACGTTAGCTTGATAGCATTTGCTAATTTGGCGATAATTTTGGTAGCGACATCTGGTGAGTTTGACATGTTCAGCCAGCGTCCTCACTGTCTTTGTGGTCATGCAGATACAGGAGATGCAAAGGGACATCAAACAACCTGCATCAGGAGAAGATCCTAGGAGGAGCGAGAGGCTGCAGACGACGTGCAGAAACACTCCCAAAGATCTTTATTCCCCCAGGCGGAAAACGATTCCATACCTACACCATAACTACTTTTTTATACATCCGCACGCTGTTTTAAACAAACTCTGTTTGCATTTTATGGTTTGTGTTGTTAAACGGGTGAAAAATGACCAAAATGTCAATCCACCAGGGTACATTCAAAACACATGTATAAACGTGCCTAGCGCTAATTGTACGTGTCATTTGCAGCGTCGCATAAGTATTGGAACGTTTTGTCCAAATTGAATCTGAAGCTTTACATGTTGACTTTAATGTTTTGTGTTGAATGGAAGAGGGCACGTCAGGGATCATGTAGAGGTTCAAGTTAATGCTCTGCACAGCTGGGAAGCGGCACATATGCGTCACTAAAATATAAAATTAAGTTTTTTTCAATGAAGTCTGGTTTCCATTTAATGTAATGTTAAAAATCACTGTAGGGATGTTGTAGGCGTTGTTGGGTAGGACTTCTCACGACCATGTTTGTGGGCATTTTTATGCAGAATTTTGCTTAGGGCCCCAGGGAGGTCCAGCTAGACACAGGCATGCAAACTTGTCACCTTTCGGCTACAATCATCGTTTTTTTGGTCAGTTGGGTCGTTCACGTGAATCGCGTAGAACCAGAGAGTTTTTTTTTTTTTTTGGTGGTGGTGGTGGGGGTGGGGTGGGGGGATTGTGAAACATTATTTGATAATTTTGATAATTGACATTTCTCTGGGCCAATCGGAATCTCAGCTCCGGCGTGATGACGTTTGCTTGAAGCATGCACCGCCAGCTGAGCTCAGAGGGTGGGGCTTTGTTTGGAAGAGACGCCTGGCCCCCAAGTCCAATGGAAAGTTTTAACGTTAGTTTGAAGGAACCACCTTACGTTAAATTAGACCTTGCATAACGTTATGCTTCGAGGGCCTAGTCTTCCAGCTAACTAGGAACTCCCGTTACCCAGCCCCCCGTGACACTGTCACCTTTTTTTACTCTGAGGAGTAAAAAAAGGCAAAATTTGCCAGTGGAAAAAGTGAAAATTCACTTGAAATAAGTGAAAATTAGCTAGAAACAAAAAACAAATTTTGCCAATGAAACAAGCAAATTTTCCCTTGAAACAAGTGAAAATTGTCTAAAAACAAGTTACTTCTGAGGTGATCATGTCTTATTTTAAGTGTAATGAGATATTTTGACTAGGAATAAGACATTTTTGACTTGAAATGAGACAAATAATCTTGGTAAGATTTTGAGTTTTTGCAGTGCAGACTATAGATGGCAAGCTCTCTGCTGTCGCCTGTGTAAAAGACACTTTTGCCAAAAAAAGAAACCCAGCCTGTTTCCAAACTGTTCACACCAAAGCGTCACAGATGTGTGAAACACTTGGTCTAACACCAATTCCATCCCCTCGTGTCCATAAGCCGCCTCAGCGATACACTGGCTGTGCTCCTGCATATGGACATGCATCCCCCTCTGACTACTACAGAACAGAGTTTTACAGTGTCATTGATGTCGTGGAGATGGGGATTAGAGAGCGATTTGAGCAGGAAGGAATGAGAATGGTCAGAAATCTTGAGCAAGTCCTCTTAACTGGAGAGGCACATGATGTTGTCCAAATCCGGAATACCTGAAGACACAACTGGCGATGTTCAGGAGCAAGTATGAATTCCAGTTGTCACACTCTGCCTTTGAGTGTGGGTAGTTTGGCCGAAAGGCTAGCCGAAAAGGGTGCAGTTTAACTAAAAAATGCAAAAAATGCAAAAAAAAAAAAGAGGTAGCAAAGTCCATTTAATGCAAAAGAAAATTAGGTGTTTTATTGTCCTTTTGACGACAACCCAGCAGAAAATAATGCAAAAATACAGCAAAAAAATATTTACAAAAGACTAACCCAGCACCACCAGATCTGCACCACACAGCAGCCCTTCACTGACTGACTAGGAAGGGTAGACCCCCTCTACTTAAAGGCAAGGCCCCTCCCACTGGACCATACCATCTTTAACTGAACACAGGAACAATTCAGTTATTTTCAAACAAACAAAAAAACATTTTTAAGCCTATATACATGATTTAAATACATTAAATCAGTCATCATTAAATCAATAACATAATACCATGTATAGGTTACAATCCGCTTTTATACTTTTATTCACTGGGATGCTGCAGCATGAGTGGACTAAGCACGCTCATCAATCAGGCAGGTTTTTATGTATTATGTATTATTTTTCATGTATTGCTTTTCTGAACTGTTTTTATGACTTAGCTGTAAAGCACTTTGGGTACCTTTTGGTTATTGTAAAGGGCTATAGAAATAAACTTGATTTGATTTGATTTATAAAAGGCTGCCTGAAGCTGTTTGTGTGTTTGTGGTAACCTTAACAGGAAAAATAGCACAGGAAACAGCCTTGTTGTCATATGTAGCTCAAACTATCCAAAATAATGCTACCTGGCTACCCTGTTGCATGTGGAGTGAGTGATGGTGTGGTGTGTTACCAGTGGCCACACCAGTCAAGCAGTGATGTGGTTGGTATTCTTCGGGGGACGTGTCCAGAGGTCCGTGGCCTCTTTGATCAAGTTGAAACACTTGTGAGATGCTTCTTGTTGTCCCGGTGTCTTCAGCTGAAGCAGAGAGAGGGCTCAGTGGCTCCGGAGGCTGAAGACATGGCTCCGAGGCACTACGACACAAACACCCCTCCACAGTGTCGCTGTGTGACATATTCACAAGGAAAAGCTGGACAGGCTGGACAGGCAGGCAACTGCCAAAGAGTTTGTTTCTCGTAAAGACAACAGAAGGAACACCTGTGGATGTTTTGAGTAGATACTCAATACACTTCTTACTAAAGAGACCTGTTTGAGGTCACTTCCTCATTTACAGAGACCATATTCATCTGAACAGGTATAACTGACTGCTCCAATATTCACAGTTGTTGTTTTTAACGATGAGATGTTGAACTAAGCAGCTGAGAAAGTTAAAGTGTTGGTGGTTTTTGAGATATTCACAAGATATATGCAAATTTACTTTGAATAGTGATGCAGAAGCCAATTTATGATGCCATAGAGGAAATATTTACATTATTTTGGATGGAAATACTGTATATATTCATTTACTTCAGCATTTTTTCAACACGTTTCTGATATGTTGATACTTAAAATAAACTGTCACTTGTTATTTTCTTGCTCTTCATTCTTTACTCAGCAAGTCACTTGACTATATTGTAATTGTGCTGTTTTCTACAAGATACTGCTGGTTTTGAGTGTTGATTTTTTTAATGTGGAAGCAGCTGCCAATTTCAACCACCCAAGGTGTAAAGACAATTAAAGTCTTATTGTTTATATTTTTGTGAAAGTCATTGATTACAGAATGTGAATGCTGGTGAATATAGTGATTGATTGATTGATTTTCTTTTATTTAAGTGTCATGCTTCAATTTGAGAAGCCCAGCCCATATGGACATACAAGACACTGCTGTATACGTTACACACCATGCTCAAACATACAACAACAACAATAAAAAATACGCATCAGAATAAATCAGGAATACAAAGTCAAATCCAAATCCTGGCACTTCCAAAATATACCCCTCAGGTTTTGCATTAATTAAACAAAATATGCTGCCTTCTCTTCCAGGCCTTAGAAATAAAATTTACAGTCTTACAGTATCTTATAAGATATGTCTATAATAATAATAACAATAACAATAATATTTTAAATTATCATTATTATTATTATCATCATTATCATTATTATTATTATTATTTGGCATGTTGTGGAGACTGGCATGGACGTCAAAGGTAGGAGGTTACGCTCTCGTGTCCCAAGCCTGGATCCCCCACACTTTCAAAATCGCTGCTCCGCCCCTGGTTTACTGGAATTCTGGGTAATAAGCCAAATTTACACCGGCCAACAACCAGCGTCTGTTTTGTTGGCATTCAGCCTCAGGAAGTCACTCACGCACACACACACACACACACACACACACACACACACACACACACTCTGCTGGCTTCCTTTATCCAAACAGGCGTCCGAGGCTCTTTAATCAGCTGATAATTTTCATCTTTAATGTTTTGATTCTGAATCTTTGATGCTGTCAGTTTTGTGTTTCCAACCCCTTTGCTCCCTAACAGCTGGAACTACTTTGTTTCTGTATCCCTACGCAGCCGCTTCACCTGCCAGGTGTGTAAATGGAGTTGTTTGTTTGCAGAGGTGGAAGGATTCATTTCTTTTCCTCGTGTTGCTGTGACTGAGCAGGGTTTTTTTTTTTTTTTGTGTACTTGTACTTTTTAAAGTTTCAGTACTTTGACTTGTCCATTCTTCCTTGAGTTTGTCCTTCACTGCTTTTTACATCAGAGAACAAATGATCAGTGACAGACTGTGGAGCCTTTCACAATAAAAGCTCAGTCAGCAAAGATGAGAAGAGGACACTGCTTTTATTTTGTTGCTTCTGCTTTTTGACCAAATTTCACAATAAAAGCTGCACCATGAAAAAACGCAGTGAGGACCATTTAGACTCAACTGAGCGGAGGAACAGTTCTTCTAGTTTGTTGGTCCAAATCCACTTCATTTATTTTGGAGAAGCCAAAGTCCTGCAGACGTCTGTGGAAAATATTCTTACCGGACTTTGCACTTATTCAGATAATACTCTCAACATGAAGCCTTAAGATTTAATCATTCATTAAATAACGTTTTTTTTTTTTTTTTTCCCGTTAGGAGTGTCCTCAGTCCTGGACATCATTATGTTGTTGACAGGGTTTACTGTGAATCACTATCTGACTGGACTAATGGAGTTGATTGGGAAGCTTTAAAGGTGTAAAAACCTCAAACTGGAAAAGACAAAAGGCTCAAAGTTCTGGCTCTGCAGTCGAGGAGCTGAGAAACGTGGATAAAAGACACAAAGTGGACCTGAGCGAGTCGATCCCTGGAGAAACCCGCTCGCTGCCTCAGACTCCGAGTCTCCTCTGAGGTTTTCCTGGAGGCTGCCGGTCAGGACAGCGTGGAGGAAGACGGCGTGCTGGGACTCGGAGGATCGACCCTGCTGGGGGAGAAAACTCTGAACACTTGAACCGGGAAAAAACTACATTCATCACTTTAAAAATTTCCCCTGGAGAAACAAACCGAAGCACAAACGAAAGAAGAGTGCAAAGTAAAAAAATCATTTAATGTTGACATTTGACATGACTTCTATAAATATTCTTTGTGCTGGCCATAAATACATTTCTCATTCCTGACGATATGTGAACAGTTCAGAATATATTCGCGGTGACTATAAGTTTTCTCTCAGGTTTTCCTTCGGCCGTGAGAAGCCGGCAGACGGTGCATCGAGTGGTTTTCTCTCCGGTGCCGCTTTCATGCACAGAGTCATAACATACATGTGACCAACAGCAGAGGGCACCAGAGAGCCTTTGGGGCGGGGAGGGGTCGGACCCGAGACATTAGCAAGGCAACGCGTCAGTCTTTCCTTTTAGAAGTTAAAAAACAAAAAGAGATCGGGACACCAGCGTCATGCAGGGCGACAGACGACCAAAGTGCATCAGTGTGGACGCCGGCGTGCTCGTGGGACAGCGTGACTTCACATTAATGCCACGGACAACAACCAGCCTCTCGCTAGCAACAGCATACATGGCAATAATTGCATAATATGACAGTATTTTTTTATAATACACCTACACAGAATACACACAATACCAAGACAAACAGACATCTCAGATTATCATTTAGACACTTCAGGTAAGAGAAATCTCGCTAACTTTCATAATAATAATTTTAATACTGAGCTTTCTCGTCTGAAAGGATGCTGTGGTGACCGGCTGCCCGTCTGCCACAACTTGATCCGTTAAATCTCTGGAGGTGGTACTTTTCTTTTCAAAACATGTTTGTGGATGACACTACACTTAACGCTGCAATATGCAACTTTTTGACATAAAAATATCAGTAAATTAGCAGGATATTTATCATCAGTTCCTGTGTTCATGTTAAATCCCAAAAATGATCAGTTTAGCGATGTCGGGGTGTTTCTGGGGTGTAGACCACTTCCTGTGGGCGTGGCCAGCAGTGTGGCTAGCAACCAAGGAGCAGGAAGTTATGAAGTTATGAAGCTCATGAATGCAACTATTTCTTTTTGGCCGACGTAAATTCAGAAGTGGGACGTTACAAACCGTCCCCTGAATCTGATGAGGATGTGAACGTGACGTTAGCCGGTCACGTCGCGTCTCCAGGAGAAAAGCTGCGTATTGTAGCTTTAAGCTTTTCACAGCTGGGAGGCGTCGCAGTGTAGATGGAGGCACAGGTGAAAGATGTCAAAGCAAAAGGCAAACAAAGATACGGCGAGCCATGAACATCTCAGAAACATGAACGAGGGCGGTCACTGCTGAGACCGCCGGCGAGCTCCGGTCCAGCCGACCAACGAGGAACTTCCTGGAGTCCCAAACAGGAAGTGAAAGACAGCCAGAGGAGCGAGAAGCATCGCTTCCCCAGACAGGCACTGGCATGAGCCGGGCAGCCGCTGAGGACGGCCCAGGCCGGTGGGACGAAACTTTACCGCCTGCGGACGAGGGATCGACCGGTCATCAGTCCTGGCCAATCAACGAGAATCAGAGAACCAGAATCCTTTGAATCTTTTTGATTGACATGGACATGAAAAACTCTCCGTCTGAATGATGGAGGAACAATAGCGAGAAGGCGGGGCCATGTTTCTGACAATACAGTGGTCCCTCGTTTATCGCGGGGTTTACGTTCTAAAAATAACCCGCAATAGGCGAAATCCGCGAAGTAGTCAGCTTTATTTTTTACAATTATTCTAGATGTTTTAAGGCTGTAAAACCCCTCACTACACACTTTATACACTTTTCTCAGACAGGCATGAACATTTTCTCACTTTTCTCTCTTGTTTAAACTCTCAAAGTTCAAACCTTCGTAGAAAAATAAGTCCAGTATTATAGAATGAACGCATTCTGTACTGTACAGGAGACACGGCACGGAGGAGATTGATTGACAATGGTCTACAGTCCCTTAGCCAATCAGGATGCAGAACACAATGCGCTGTAAAAAAAAAAAAAAAAAAAAAGCAGGCAAAATTGCACTAAAAAAAATCCGCGAAACTGCGAGGCAGCGAAAGGTGAACCACCGCGTTATAGCGAGGGACCACTGTACAGTTAAAACTGTTACTCCCTCTTTACTGGATTTGTATTTAATTTAGTTTTACGGGAAAATCACTGAAGACGCTTCACACATGGAGCTTGATCGCTTTGCTCTGATTCAGGGGCTCAAACGATTCCAGCTGTTGCATTCGTCTGTTGGTTCGTTTGTGTTCCCATGGCAACATTCAACAGCATAACAAGGTTGAAACAAATGCCATGCGGCACAAACTGGTCTTTCATTGGTCAGAAATCCTCCCACTGGGCTCTTTTTCCCACAGAGAGATTTGTAACATCAGATTTTTTCTTGTTTTGTAACATCAGAATTTTTGTTTCAGTTTTACTGGACTGTATTTGTGAAAGGCTTCTCATTTCCTTTGACAAGCATTAAAAAAAAACTATAAATGTGACATCAATCCAGCATCAGTGATCTGATCTTTATATCATTTTAACAATTGTATAGTTTTACTGTGATGATGCTGTTTTTAGTCACTAATTTTCTTATTCTTTTACATAATAACGTAAATAAAACGTGGCGTTCTTAAAAGTGCTAATTTTGACAATGCAATGTTCAAATTTACTGCACATGACTATCAGTTAGTATCAGTTATCGGGTATCGGGTATCAGCCCCTGAAAAATCAATACCGATCGATCCCGCCTGCCGAGCCCAGCGGCTGCCGACTCCCAAACTCGTTAAATAAAACCCGGCTGCTGTGAGGTTTAATGCCTCGAGGACTCAAGTTTTCCGGTTGTTGTTGAGCCTTTTTAAGTTTATCGATCCAGCTGATTTGGAAGCTGATCAGAAAAAGAATCAGCTCTTGCGTCGGTGGTATTTGTCTTTCACGGCGTGGACTGCACATGGAAGATGAAGCCTGACATAGAAGGTTTCTGCGAGCATTACAAAGGCCAGTGAAGTGGTTTGGTTTGGTTGTTAATTGTAAAATGAAAGAAATTAAAAAACTCCTACGTATTTGGTGTAACTTTGAGAAAGAAGAATATACAGTATATTATGGTGAAATAACTGTTGCAATCATCTCTTTAAAAACACCTTAATTAAAATTACTGGAAGTCATACCATATACCGTATATTTGCTTTAAACTGTACACACACATATATTCTACTTTAATTCTGTCGGTTTCAGGCAGCCGTAGATACCAATATCATAACAATTTAAAAGGTGTAAATGATTCACTTTACCTGCTGACTCAAACCAATTCATTTACCGATGATTTCCGTTCTGCCTGGAGGTGGAAGAGTTAAATATGGCCTGAGGCTTCAGAGCCGGGGAATCACTAAAATGGAAACATGCATACACTGATTTTTTATTAAATCCCCAGCTGACACAATGCAGTGTGTTTAGCTCGTGATATTGTGCAGGAGCTAAACGTCGACATCCCATAATCTCCAGCGGTGTCACGCCTCATATTCACCTGTGCTGCACGCAGTGTCTCATTTACCTCATTCATCCTTGATATAAAAATGCTACTAGCCTCACACACCCATGACTTCTCACTGAAGCCTGCGTGTACACAGTGAACAGTTGCCACGAGGATGGTCACATTCTATTGCCGTTTATGTGTGTGTGTGTGTGTGTGTGTGTGTGTGTGTGTGTGTGCATGTGTGCGCGCTTTAAATAAATAAATCCCAAATTCTCAGTGGGAAATGGCGCACATCAGTTTCACATTTGAACGAAGCCACAAATCACCTCTGCAACATGATTTCCTGCGTCATCGTGCCACATCCTGTTTAAAGTCAGTCATTATTATTGCCGACATCATTTGAAAGTCTGAAAGGCTCAAACCACCTGGAGGGACCAGAGGTGGTACCGTGACTCACTCTGCAGTGACAAGAGCAAAACTTTTAAAAATCCGCTTAATACTGTTTCCAGCTTCAAGACACTTGAATGAAATATTGCACCACGACCAGCCCGTCCCCAAGCACAGTCTCTGTATACAAGCCGAACTCCAAGTGCATCTGTAATCTGTTAATGTCACCGCCGAGTCCCACAGCCTCACGCTGCAGGCAGAAGCACTTCCTCCTCTCTGGGATCCGGAGGGCAGAATGCATCGTGTCGGGTTCAGGTCCCACGGGCTGATCCCGTGTCCGCTTTAGGAGTAGCTGTCCTTGTCAGAGTCGGGGGAAGGCGGCCGTGAGATCTCGAAGAAGGAGCCTGACGACTTCCTGGATTTGAGAAGCCGAAGCATCTCCGCCAGCTGAGCCTCCAGCGCTGCCATGCGGCTGTTCAGAGATCTGATGTCGCCCCTTAATTCTTGTTTTAACTCGAGGAAAGAGGCCTGCAGGCTCTGCTCCGGTATCGGGCAGAAGACCCTCTTCTCTTCGGACTGAACTGGACTCCGGTCCTGCGGTGTTCGGGCATCGCCGACATTGTCCAGCCGGAGGTCACTCTTGGTGATCCCGCTGTCACAGGAGTCTGTTTTCTTGAGCGACATCTCGTCGTGAGACTTAGTTCTATCAGGGAGCGTCTCCATGGACTCGGCCTTGGAGACGCTGCTCCAGGACTCGGCCTTCACCACCGACTCCTTGAAACGTCCCCAGCCTTTGACTTTGGGCGGCTCTGCAGATTTACAGCCGACCACGCTGCCGTTTTGTGCAGCGGGAGCGTGAAGCATGACTCGGCTGGAGGCTCTGGATGAAGCGGAGGTGGTGGATGTCGAGGAGGCGGTGGGCGTGGCGGGGCTCTCTGTCACCATGACGATACTGGTGGAAGCCAGGACTTCTGGGACCCTGGGCTGCTCCAGGAGAACGGCGCCTTTCTCCACATCGCCCTGGCCACCCTGCTCGGCCGCCAGCCGAGCCTCCTTCTGCTGCCGGAAGCGCTGGAAGAGGCGTCGGACAGGATGATCTGGAGGAAGGTTCAGAGGAGCCTCGTTCTTCCTCTTCAGCATCTCCTCCTCTTCCCGTTTCACATCACTGATCTTCCGGAAGACAATCTGTTAGAAAACAGGAAACCAGGGAGGTTATCAAGGTGTTTTAAGTGAATTGTACCATTCACATGATATACAAACAAATTTCCAAAATAAAACACATTCACTTTGTGACCTATTTTGACTGAGGCAGGAACAAAGAGAACTGCAGGAGTCTACACCTGGTGAGATAAAAGCATGGGTGACCTGAAAATCTGCGGGGGGCTAAAAATGGCTTGATGTGTCCTAAGTGTAGGGAGCAGCACTGTGCCTGTTCTTTAAAAGTCAAAAAAAAAAGTTAAAAATCTCTCTGAGTCTCTGGCTGAGCTGCTGTTAGAGGACCAGCGACAAAGATCCTTGAAAATAACACTCACGGAGACAGGAGAACTGAATAGAACTGAACAGGAGAACCATTTTTATATTTGCTTTCATTTATCTTAAAAAGTCCTGAAATATCAAACACTGAAAGCCTTGGGCCACCCAAAACACGCAGTACAGCAAAAGTGCAGGAAGAGCAGCATTTTCACTGACAAAACATTTCTACTCTAAAAGCCCCACTGTGTTTATACTTCAGAAAATGTAATTTCCACATCCAGTTTTATTTGCATTCATGCATACCTTCACTGGATTTGGGCCATCACATTTACAAACGATGGGAACAGGTTGGGACCCACAAACGAGCCCTGAGGGACTCCACAGGTGGTGTTTTGTTGAGGAAAATAAGGACTGACTTGTTCTGACAGGTTGGCTTTTATGATATCAGGATGTGAGCCAGTTCAGCGCTAACTTACAGATCCATGCAGGGTAGCCAATTAAAATTGCATGATCAACAGTGTCAAACGCTGCACTCACATCTAAAAGGATTAGGATTGAGCAACCGTCTGCATCGGCTGCTAAAACGGAGGTGATTCATTATTTAAGAGACGTCTCTGTGCCATGTAGGGACATAAAACTTGACTTCCCCAAAATGTTGTTCCAAAAAGATCTTAAATTAATCAGAACCATTTTATCCAAAACTGCGATAAAAAAAAAAAAGTTAGTATAGGTGGACCATAAAAGCCTTCAGTCTGACTTCCAAACTCAGGTGTTTAAAGACAAATTTAAAAAAAAAAAAATACAACCTCTTACCTTAAAGATATTTGATATCTCAAAGTATCTTTTTGGAGGACAAGAATGACCTTTTCTGAGGAGATACATGGTCAATTTGATGCACAAAAGTTCTTACTATCACGTCCACAAGGTGTGAGTTTATGGTAAAGATAAACTATCTACCGCTGCTTCACTTCCTGAGGTCTTCCTGTATGAAAGAATGTATTGTTCCTCAACTTTGCCACTGAAATGAAGCCTAACTTGGTTCACAAATTTAAGATGAGATGGTTTGATTTGATTTGTTTCTTCTTTGTGTGCAATGAGAGACACTGATGGCCAGTCTGAGCAGCAGGACGCACTGCTGCCTGCATCAGAACAAACTGTGTCGAGCACAGTTTGTAATTATTCTGGTTTATTTATTAAATGAGGACTGCACAGCTGCAAGGTTTTGTTTTCAAATGAGTGTGTTTTAAAATTTATAACAGCCAGATACCTCCTTTTTTAGTATTGTAGAGTTTGCATTGTTGACTTTAAACGCTTGCCACATGACGTGTGTGATAGCCATCTCCTCACATTCTTTTAATGTTTTCCATTTCACAACACAAGATCCTGGCCTAAAAGGCTTTACTGCCTTTATTGTCTGTTTTGAAACACAAATGTAAATATCATCTTCAGTGGAAATCGCAGTGTTGACGCATCCATGTGTGAGGTGGAATTCAGCTGAAACGTATTGCTTTCCACTGAAGCGCAGTCCACAGCCTCTCTGCTATTTTCTTGTAAAGTAAATGTTTATCCCAGTTGTAGAGAGATACAATAAAAGGAAATAAACGGCTGAATGCTCCCTTCAAACTGTCTCCGTCCTCCCCCCTCGTCCCTCAGATATCATTTCGGTGTGAGGCAGTGCTAATTCCTCTGCTGATTTTATCTGTGTAACCGCATTAGGCTGCTGTGCGGAGGATGGATGGTGGGTTTCATTGGCTCCGACAGGCCGGCTCGTGCTGCGTTTAAACTCTGTCAGCGACGCTCGCTCTCCGCTGCTTCCACTCAGAAACACTGTGTCCTGGAGCCCGTCCACGTCCATCAATCAGGAGAAGTGGGCGTGTGACAGAGCCGTACGGAGCGAATACCTGGAGCGACTCTGCTGTATTATTTATGAACCGACTGACCTGCAAAAACCACAAAAGCTCTGACAGATGCAGCACCGAGTCCTTTTCCACTGCAACTGGGCCGGAAAACAGAAACCTTGCATTTTACTTCTTATTTCAAGTAAAAATGTCTTATTTCTAGTCAAAATATCTCATTACACTTAAAATAAGTCATGATCCGCTCAGAAATTACTTGTCTTTAGACAATTTTCACTTGTTTCAAGTGAAAATTTACTTGAAACAAGAAACAAATTTTGCCAGTGGAACAAGCAAATTTTTACTTGTTCACTTGTGTCACAAGTTAAAATTTGCTTGTTTACTTGTTTCTTGTTTCAAGCTAATTTTCACTTGTTTCAAGTAGATTTTCACTTGAAACAAGTGAAAATTGTCTAAGACAAGTCATTTCTGAGCTGATCATGTCTTATTTTAAGTGTTATGAGATATTTTGACTAGAAATAAGACATTTTTACTTAAAATAAGACAAATAATCTTGGTAAGATTTGGACTTTTTGCAGTGACCCAGAACCCTGGGGGCGGGGCTACTGACACTGTTGATCGCTGATTGGTCAGACAGCCTCTGTTGAGAGAGTGTTGGAAGCATTTTTAAGTTACCTGCGTCTTGTAACCTGTTACATCAGTCACCTATTTCTGCTCAGGCACAAACATAAACTAGAACTGGATCAAACAAAAACTTAATAGAACAGTTTTGTTCCTGCTGCCGTCACAGAGCTGAACAAGCTGTAACTAGACACCGTGCACACGCCTTATTTATTTATTATTTATTTATTTATGTATTTTTATTTTTGTTATTTTATTGTATCTAAGTATCCGGGTTTTTAAACCTCGTTTTTAAACCTCGGTTTTATCCTCGTCATTTTGTGTTTTAGGAAATCTGTGTGTTTATTGGTGGAGCCCTGAGCTATGGAGCACTTTTATCATGGTTTCTGGTTATTGTGTTTGTATGATGCAATGTTGTATGTGTGTATGGACGACTCACTGCAGGACAAATCGACCTACGGGTACGAATAAAGTCACCTGAACCTGAACCTGAACACTGAGACGGTGACTTCACACTCAACTCCTGTAATCCCAGACGGGATAATTATATCTTTTCTGCGTTTGCGTTTGATTTTTTGCGTTGCAGCTTTAAGATTCTGTCAGAAACATAAACGCACTAAATGAACTGAGGGGAAAAAAAATCTCATATGACAGCCAATCACTTCAAGGAGGCGTGGCTAACTCTGCACAAATCACGTCTCTGCAGTCGCACCGTGCACTGCTGCCGCGCACGGTTTTAGGCTACTTTTGGTTTTTAAAGCAGGTTTTCTAGTTTAGTTTCCTTATTATTTTCTTGAAAATGCTTAGTTTTAGTTTACTTTTTATTAGTTTTAGTGTCAGTTTTATTCTTTTCTTGTAAAATGGCATATTTGTCGGGGCGAGATTCATAAAAGAAAAAAAAAAAAAAAACAATCTTAATATTAAAAAAAAAAAATGTTGTCACTGAGGATGAACAACGAAATAAACTGACAGAGACCAAAACTTAAGACATTTTCTCTATAGTTTTTATTCATTTTAGTTTTGTGAACGCAGTATAGTTTCAGTAAATTATATATATATTTTTTTTTAACAGAGGAGCCGCCGCCCGGCTCTGCTGGAGAGGCTCTTCAGGAACGTGAGACGACTGCAGATGTTTGACGCTGCAGGAGAACAAGACGCTGCATCCTGCTGCAGCACGACTAACACTGCTCTGCTGGTTTGGAGTTACATGCTATTTATTTTCCTTTTTTTTTAAAGAGATTTTTTGTGTGTCATATTTAATTCACCAGAAAGGCCACTCGACAAGCCTCTGGGTTTCCATTCTACATCGTCGTCTTCATCAAACAACATTGTTTTGTTTATCTTCTCTGCTCTTCTTTTTGTTGTTTTTTCACTGTGTGCAGTTAACTAAAAAGAACAACAGCCTCATTTTGATCATTTCACCACACCAGGGGTTTTCAAGCTGAGGTTCGGGGACCTTGAGGGACTCCCAGGGGCTCCTCAGCAAAACGAGGAGGCGTTTGATTTGAGCCCAGAATCAGCAGATTGATTTCTTCTGAATCGGCCCGAGTCAAGTTCCTTCTGACTGGATCCCACAGGAGGAGGACAAACTATGTTTCCCAATTTTTTTCTCGTAAATTTGCAACTTTATAACCTCATAATTTTTGCGCTTTGTATTTTCCTCATAAAGTTGTCCGTTTTTTCTCTGAAATTTACCACTTTAATCTCAGAGAATATCCCTCCCCTGGCCCCATAATTTTTTTTCTCCCCCCTAGTATGCCGTCATGTATTTTTTCAATTAAAATTTTTACAAAAATCGCGTACCCCCTGCAGTACTCCAACACATCCCTAGGGGCACCACTGTCATATTCTACCCACATGATGATGATAAGAAGCCGGTTGAAAAGCGGTTAAAGTTTTCCCTTGATGAATATTAATCTGTGGGTGCAGAGCCCCGTGTGAGCGAGGGGCGCCGACGTGAAGCTGTAAAACCTGAAGATCCCGGGCGACACCGGATCTCCCCGCAGCGAGAGGAGGCCGCTCCTCCTCCTGAGGGGGGTGTAAGGAGAGCCGCTGGGCGGAGGCTGTGGAGGTGAGAGCTGCCCTGGCAGGTCATTTCTCTTCCAGCGGATCATTATTGCACAGCGAGGCAGAACAGGACACAGCAGCACCGCGGCTCTCACATCGATTTAGGCAGGGAGAGCAGGGGGCGAGCGAGGCAGGCGGTAAACTGACCAGGGCAGAGAGAGAGAGAGGCTGCAGAGCCCGGGAGGAGCTGAGGCCGACCATGCATCTTTTAAAATGATCTGAAACACCGAAACCTGTTGTTGTTGTTGTTTTCAGCTGCTGTGCAAAACGTAAAGGAGCAAACGCCGCCGATGTTTCAGCTGCTGAACTGATGATTCTCCCTCGGCGGTTAAAAATCAAAAGCAGGCGACCATCAGGGGATATTTCATCTGAACTGCAGCTCCGTCACATGATCTCACTCGAGGGCTTTTAAAAAAAAAAAAAAAAAAAAAAAAAAGACAGTAAAGGGTGCTAAGCAGAACCCTGGAGTTTGTACCTGCGTTCCTTCTCATACACATTGTGTTTTCTGTGTTTTATTTGCTGCTTAAAATAAAGGATGAATAAAATATAAAATAAATAAGTTTAGGCCTTAGCACAAACTTTCATGCATTTTTTATCATGCTGCTGCTGTTTTTTGTTTTTTTTTTTATCTCGCCTTATGTTCATCATGTTCTGTTTCTCATATGTTTGTGTTGTCATCTCATTTTATTCTATTTATTTATTTATTTTTTATTATTATTACCTACTTTCCTTTGTTTCCTATTTTTATCTCCTTGTGCTATATTTTGCTTTTCTTTGCTTTCCACATCCTCCTATGTAAATTTGTAAAGTGCTGTTATTATGATCAAAGATACTGGAGATATGATCCATAAATTATTTTCCCCTCGGACACGGGAAACAATAAATAAATCTGTCTGTGTTACTCAGCCTGCACGCTCACGTCAGCTCAGTTTTCCACCTGGATTAATTTGCGAGGCCTCACTCGTGACAAGCCAAATTTTTGGAGGACTGAACCTTTACGCTGCAGGTTTTCATGGCGTGAGGTCAGAGCGTCTCCGTGAGGGGAACGAGGCCGAGGCTGAAGCCCGGGAGCAGAAGAGGAGCGTCGCTGCTGCACGTCTCAGTTCCCTGTTTGGTTTCTGTCGCTTCACAGTCGATGAAAAGATATGAAAAGACATTTTGATGTGTGTTCACTGTGGGACTGTCCAGGTGTCATACCTGTCAAATGATTTTGAACATGATGTTCAAATAATCAGCGTATTTTTCTGTCTAGTTGGTAGAATTAATAAACCCTTTGAAACCACAGCAACTGATCTCTGATTTCTTTCAAAAACATGCATGGAAAAAGACGAGCAAATTTGCTAAAAATTACGGTGACGTTCGTAAAAAACTTAGAAAAACTAAAAATACGACCCACAGGAGCGTCTCTAACACGAACCAAATCACCGTTTCCTGAGCGAGCGAGCTAGCTGGCCAATAAAAACTTTGTCCCTGTCTTACCACCACAGTGTTGTTCTTTACACAACCACTAGAGGGCGCTTCACTTTAAAACATAACGATGTAACTACAATAAGCTGCTGTACAAATGACCTGTGGGATCGTTTTTTTTTTTTTTTTTTTTGGTGGAAAATTGGCAAAAACATTAGTTCATATTAGCAGCAAAATAATGAAATGACAAGAAAAATATATTTCTAATGTTTAAAATGTTCTATTTAAATGTCATATCAGTGACGGCAGATCATATTTTCTTGTGTTTAAATGCTTATGAAAGGCGTCTCACTGAAATTAAACTGTTCCTCATTTTGCTGAGGAGATCCTGACAGACGCTGAAGGACCCCCGGGGGTCCCTGAACCCCAGTTTGAGAACCCGTGCCCTAACATCATGCTTCATCCTTTGTTTAACCAAAGAGACTGATTTCCACACACGAGGCCTGGCCTTAGTGTGACAGGGTAAATGTGAGAGTGTGTGTGTGTGTGTGTGTGTGAGCTGATTGCTCCGTGATGAGCTCTTCCAGCTTCCTAAATGGCGGCATTGATTGTTTCTGTTTCAGTCAGTTGCAGGTCTTCAAATCGCTCACGTGCGACCTTTTTGACGGGAGCTCGTTAACCTGCCGGAGGTAACGAGCCTGAACGCCTCGTGAGGGCCGGTGACGCCTCGTGAGGGCCGGTGACGCCCCGCGTCCCGAGCAGAGACGTCTGCAGGGGACGACACAGCTCACCCTGATGGAGCGGGGCTTTCAATGTCCCAAAAATGAACAAGACAGAACCTGGAGACGCAGATTCACAAATAACACAAACAACAACAAACAGCCCATCTTTATGATCTTGCTTTCAATTAATACCACCTTTTTTAATTTTTTTTTTTTGTAATTTCATATTTCTTTTATATTCCCTGTACTTGTTTTATTCCTTTTAAACGTGTTTTATACTCGGTCGGTAGCGAACATCCTCTCTTGGGGCGGGTAAGTCGGAGGCAGGGGATTTTGTCTAAAACGTTGGAATATTCCTTTAATATCTGTGTTATTGTTTTCTATTGTTTCCTTTGCGGAGCTGCGTTTCATGACATGTGAGGTGCCACATAAATAAAGTTCATTATTATTATTATTATTATTATTATTGTTATTATTACCATCATTAATTCAAATAGAGAATTCTAACGTTTGATTTTTGATCTTGTTCGTCGGGGCTCGCCGCACCCCTCCGGCTCGGGACGTCCCGTAGATGAAAGCGGGTTCAGACTGAAGTGTGTCCGGCCCGCTCCGTGGTGTGTGTGTGTGTGTGTGTCCGGTCGGGCTGTTTCGGGGCTGAGTTTGCCGCCTGCCTCCTCGGGGCTGCGGCGTTGTTGTGCTGCAGAGGATAAAGCAGCTTATGTGTGAAGCCTGATGACAAGAGGCCGCACGCCGAGCGCAGGGCGAGCGGCACGCCCACTGACTCATCGCCTCTGCGGGCCACTGAGCCACACACACACACACACACACACACACCGACAAGGAAAGGATTACTCCACCCAAATCAGACAGTTTAGTGACGGGCTGAGGAAAAGGCAGTCAGGCAGAAGTGTGCACGCTCCCTGACTCACTTCCACCACTTTTCCACGACTAAAACGTTTCTTTCCTTCTCCGAAATTTTAAACCCGCTTCAGATTCAGACGTTTTATTAGAGTATTTCCCCCCTAAGAGCTGTAACCAGATTCACTGCACAGTTATCACGGCCTAAAGAATTCACAATATCACAACATCAATAAGAATAATAACAATAATGCTATCACTCCAATTCATCTTCTTTAAAGTTGTTTATTGTGTGTTTTGTCTCTTTTTTGGCAAATGAATTAGAGAGAGCCTGTAACCGTGTCAGGTGTGTGTGTGTGTGTGTGTGTGTGTGTGTGTGTATTATTGTTTGAATTATTTGTTATCACTATATTATATGGCTGTTGTTTTTGCTGATAAGTTGACGCGGTCTGACCACGTTACATCACCGCTGGACAAACTGAGTCCACGCCTTTACTTTTAATGCAGATTCTGATGCACTGAACATGTGTTTGATGTCTGTTACGTGCAGCGTGTGGAGCTCCTGTGCTGCAGGCTGGGTGGCTCTTTTATACCTCAAGCGGTTCAGCAGCACAGCGAGCACTTCACATGTACATTTGGAGAGGCTTTTTAGCTATATGGGAGTATTTAATGTTAATTTATTATCTTTGCAGCGTGAATTTGAGGTTAATTTATTATCTTTGCCTGTAACTCTAGGCATGCATGTATTATTTACTCTTAACTGAGGTCTTTTGTGGGCGCGATGGTGGATACAAGCGCTGTAATTTCCATTGTTATGGATGAAATCAACTTGACTTGACTTGACTTTAGATTTTTTTTTCAAAATAAAACTCTCTAAGGGACCGGCGGAGCTGCTGCTAATGACATGCAAAGCAGCGTCTCTTCAGCTGGCGGCTGATTGGCTGTGGGATTTGTGGCCCGGGGTCAGTCTGAATGTCACACACACACACACCTCCAGTTGAGGAGAAACACCGTTTTGAGTGGAAGGAGACTTTAAATATCACAGTTATCGTCAGTTCCGGTGTATCACCACACGCTGAACCCAGACGGGCCTACTTCTGCTGTATTCTGCAGGGGAAGTGAACATGACCTGAGCACAACGACAAATTATATGACTTGGTAAGGATTTTTTTTAAAGTTGAGGTTGAAAAAAATGCATTTACAGTTCCTTTTCTCGGAGTGCAGAGAGTTACCAAACGGACTGTCCGGGATTCTCCAGCAGCACGAGCTGAATATCTGTTTGTGCTGAACCGAAATAGCTGCATTCATCAAACTGAGGCGAGTCAGGAGCGTCTCTGCTGGACCGCCCAGCGTCTCAGCACCGGGACGCTGCTCTGTAAGGCTTCACCTCTGAGGGGAAACACATGGCCCCTGCAGGATTTACACTGTGTGTGTGTGTGTGTGTGTGTGTGTGTGTGTGTGTGTGTGTGTGTGTGTGTGTGTGTGTGTGTGTGTCTTCCCCCCAGCTCGTCCGTGCGGCGGGGTGTCACTCACCCTCTTCCGGAGGTTGTAGGTGAGCAGCAGGTTTCTGGAGAAGTGGTTGGAGAAGGCGGAGTAGAACTCCAGGACCTTCTGCAGGGCGTCCCGTTTGATGATGTGCAGGTCGCAGTAGGTCAGCGCCCGCACGTTGGCGCAGGCCTGGGCCAGCGTCACCTCCTTCCAGAACACGTCGCCGAACACGTCGCCTTTACCTGCAGGAGACACAGCAGGGGGCTCAGGCCTGACCCCAGAACACACACACACCTACACACCCACCTACACACACATCTGGAAATGTTTACACGGGCCGGCATGGAGTTTTGGCAGGGTGGGCTGGTCAGGTAGCCTTTATTTAAATTAGTTTAATTCACTTGGATTGGAGGTGCAGTAACAGTCCTCAGAGATCCTCTCTACAGAAAGATGGCCGCACACTGAGTCCAAACCAGGACCAGGAGCTGCTGCTGAGTCTATGACGGCGTTTTAGGGCCACAGTGGATTAAAAAAACATATGGAGCCAGGGGGAGGCATGAGTGGGGTGGGGGTTAATATTCCAAGAAAAAAATAAAAACTCACTAATTTATGAGATTAAAGTCATAGATTTACAAGAAAAAAACTCATTAATTTATGAGAAAAAAATTGGAATATTAGTTTTTCTTTTTTTTTTTTTTTTTTTGAGAATATTGTGATTCTGGGCTAAAGTCACCAGGATTTCCTCCTGACTGAATCAGAGAGGAGAAGAAAAACTATTTTCTTGCAAATTTGCACCTTAATGATAGTTTTTTTGTGGCAAATTTGTGACTATATCATCTCAGAATTTTCATTTTTTTTCTCATAGATTTCTGAGGTTTTTTTTCTCATAAATTTACAACTGTAATCTTGAATATTCTGAGATTACCCTCCCTCCGCTGGCTCCATAAGATGTTTTTTCCCTACAATGGCCCTGATACATCAGAAAGTCCCAACACAAAGTCTGTGGTTAAAGAGTTCTGTCCTGTTTCACTCTAAACTTCCTGCTGGCCCGAGGGAACGTGGAAGTGAGAGTGGATTTGGGCTGATGACCTCGTTTTAACATACAGATTAATGTAGATAGATTTTTTTTTCAAAAGCATTTAAACACAAGAAATCCAATGTCAACCCAGCAGCACTGATCAGATGTTTAAACATTCATTAAACATTTTAATAATTACATATTACTGTCTTAACTACATATATATATTTTTTGTTCTTGTTCTTCTTGTTGTTGTTTTCGTTTTTTTTGTTAATTTGTGACTAAAGTTCCCCACAAACTCATTCATGGGTAAGAAATGACCCCCAAATCAGCAAGAAATGAGTTATCATGCCTTGGGGACCCTGATATGAAAACATATTTTCTGGCTGTACTGAGTTTTGGTGAAAGATGAGAACATCTCACTCATTCTGATTTTGGACCATGAAAATTTCTCATGTCTTAATATTAAAATCAACCTCTTGAAACCTGGACAAAATCCATTATTTTTTTTTTTTTCAAAAACATGGAGAAAAAAAAGGTGATCAGCAAATTAGCAACAAAAAAAAAGTAATGATAATAATAAATAGTACTAAATAATAATACACACCATTACCAAAGAAAACCAGCAAAAGAATACAGCTGTCCCTCGCTATAACGCGGTTCACCTTTCGCGGCCTCGCAGTTTCGCGGATTTTTTTTTCAGTGCATTGTGTTCTGCGTCCTGATTGGCTAAGGGAGAGCCCGCGCATTGTGTTCTGAAGGTTTGAACTTTGAGAGTGTTTAAACAAGAGAGAAAAGTGAGAAAATGTTAATGCCTGTCTGAGAAAAGTGTATAAAGTGTGTAGTGAGGGGTTTTACAGCCTTAAAACATCTGGAATAATTGTAAAAAATAAAGCTGACTACTTCGCGGATTTCGCCTATTGCGGGTTATTTTTAGAACGTAACTCCCGCGATAAACGAGGGATCACTGTAATGTAATGGATGTAAAGTAAGGATATTTTTTTTTTGTTTGTTTTTTGTCTATATCGAATACACCGATATTTTCCAACTCTTGGCCATTAGGCAATGCCAACACCGATATCTATCTATCTATCTATCTATCTGTCTGTCTATCTATCTATCTGTCCATCTCTGGTTAACTGCATTGCCATATGCATCAGAGTAACTGCAGTGTGTCTGTTTCTGACCAGATCGTCTTGGATCTGAGAGTCTCGGCTCTGCAGGACAGACTGACTCTGGATCAGATCACATCGCCGCCCTGTGAGCGTCAGGCTCGCTGGTTTTGGCCGAGCGTCACGGGACGAGTGGACAGACGCTTCCTCTCTCCATGAGGAGAAAAAAAAAAACAAAAAAAACAAAAATAAGAAGCTGCATCTCCCTGGAAACTGAGGATCCAGACCCTCGGGCCTGTTTCTGTTTGTGTCGCTGAGTGGACGGCAACACCGAGCGGCGAGCGGCGGCGTCATCGAAACAGCACACCAGGCGGTTTGTCAGCATGAAAAATGTTTGGAAGCGGCGTGGAAAACACAGATCTGTCAGCCGGGGGAACATCCGTCAGCGGCCGTGAGTGTGTTCCTCACATCTAAATATTTACCCTGAGAGGAAACGGGACGATAGCAGACCTCTGCTGGCAGTTTGGAAGCAAAGCGACTCCCGTCAGGAGGGAGGGCGGCTCCCCGGGGGGCCGGCAGCTCATCAGCCTCTCAGCCGCAGAGCAGCTGATCAGTGGAAACACGCCGGGCTCAGACCTGCGGACTCTCCGAGGAAACACACCGCACACAATCTGAACTTCAACTCGCACTTCAAATCTTGTTTTTCTCCAAACAAAGTTAAAAATCCGCCTGTGAGATGAGATAATCCCACCTGTTTCCAAGGCTAATCAACTTGGTTTTTTTTTAGTTTTTGCTTTTTAGCAAATGCTAGGTTTTATTTTTAGGTTTCCTGTCAGTTTTCGTTCAAGAAAATGACACAGCAAGCACCTTTTTCGCCTTTTAGCCTCATCCTCCGTGTTGAAATCTGTTTTTTCTGCCAGAGGAGATGAGATAATCCCACTTGTTTACTTGTTAACGATAATGACCCAGCAGGGCTCATCACTCCCTCCAGAACAGTTTCCACTCTGTTTCATTTTCCTCCTTTCCTACATTCACATCACATTATAAACACCATCCCTCTCATGGTCTCATCTAGTTCAAATCTCGTTGGCTGATCTGCTTTAATCTGCCTGGTTTCAACACATTTACTCTTAGTCCCAGTAAAATCCCTGAAACAAGTGAAACTGCAGTGGAAACGCTCGGCGACGTGCGGAGCCACATCACATCCTGCTGCACCGCTGCTAATCTCCATCCTCAGTTCAGTCTCATCTGCAGTGTTTGAATCTAGTCTTTCTACGAGCAAGGCTAATAATCCAGCCGTGGGATGAGATAATCCCTCTTGTTTTCAATGCAGTTTCACTGGTTTCAGGATTTTTTCTGGGGACAAGTATAAATGTGTTGAAATAAAGGAGAATAAGGCAGATCAACCTGAAATCAATTCTGGAAACAAGTTAGGCATTGGAAACAAGTGGGATTATCTCATCCCACTGGCAGATTTTTAAAATCTCGTTGGAAGAAAAACAAGATTTGAACACTGAATTTGAGACTAAAAGATGGAGAGTTGTTCGTCGAAAAGAGGAAAATGAAACAGACTGGAAACTGTTTTGGAAGGAGAGACGAGCCCTGCTGGGTCATTTTTGTAAAAAGTAAACAAGCGGGATTATCTAATCCCCCTTGGCAGAAAAATGAGATTTTAACACGGAGGATGACACTAAAGACTCAGAGACTGTCTTTAACAAAAACTAACTATAAATCAAAATCAAAATTGCTGGTGGAAAAACATTTTCTAATAAAACCTGGCATCTGCTGGAAAACAAAAACTAAAGAAACAAGTCGATTAGTGTTGGAAATAGGTGGGATTATCTCATCCCCCTGGCAGAAAAACAAGATTTTAACACAGAAGATGAGACTAAAAGACGAAGATTTTCAGGAAACAAGGAAACAGGAACAGGCTGAACAACGATCCGGGTGACAAGTAAACTAGTGGGATTATCTAATCCCCCTTGGCAGAAAAATGAGATTTTAACATGGAGTATGAGATTTCAAGGTGGGGATTTTAAGGAAAGGAGGAAAAAGTAACAGGCTGAAAACTGTTGAAAACTACTGGTGAAGAAACATTTTCGTTAACGGCGCTGAAAATAAAACCTTTTGCAGAAAAACAAAAACTAAAGGAACCGGCTGATGTGCACAGGATTAAGTGGGATTATCTCATCCTGCTGGCAGACTTTTTTGGCCTTGTTTGGAGAAAAACAGGTTTTTAACACTGCAGGTGAGACTAAAGCGAAGGTGGAGATTATCCGCGTCGCAACAGGATGCGATGCGGCGCTGAACTTCGCCAAGCGTTTCTGAGGGACCGCAGAGGTTTCCACGGCGACCAGAAAGCGCCGCGTCATCTCTGACAAGCGCACGTCCTGCCGCGCTTCGCCTCGGCGGCTTCCTCCGCCGCCACCGCCGTCGTCACTTCTCGTCGTGTCTGTCTCTGGAGCGGCGGGCGGCTTCCTCTGGACAGACCTCAGATCAGCCCGCAGAAAGAAGCTGAAAACCACCTCATGCATAAAAATGATGGTTTGCCTAATGAGGGCCCTGAGGCATCATTTCCAGCACGTCGTGCCGAAAATAGCAACCCCGTTCTGTTTGCCTCTGCTTTTCTGCTGAGGAAGCAGCTCAGCGTCTTTTTTTTTTTTTTTTTTTTTTTTTTTTTTGTTCCTGTCATCAGTTCCTGGGAGGCAGGTGAGCGGCGGAGGCTTTAGCGCCGCAGGGTTTGTGTTTCTGTGGATGAAGCAGAGGCATCAGCCCGGGCCGCCTCACGGTATCCGACTGTCAGCAGGCATCAGCAGAACACACTTCCTGCGCTGCGACACATCATCACAAACACACTCTGCCCTCTGATTCCTGCCCCGTCTGAAGGGGCTTTCATCTGAGCGCCGGGACCAGGTCCAGCAGATCCTGCAGGGCCGAGCAGAAATCTCCTTCGTTTAAAGCTGAACACACACACTCGGTCTCTTTCAGGAGGACTGACACAGGATGAAGGTGCTTTTAAAGGACAGAGTGGAGCTTCAGTGCAGACTTCAAGGTGATTTTTTTTTCACTGAAGAAAATGCAGTGAGTCTTATAAAGCGGTGCAAATGCAGAGATGGATATGGCTTCATTCAAACACGTGTTTTATTTTTTATTGTGAATTTCCCTCGGGATGAATAAAGTATCTATCGATCTATCTTTATTGTGTCTGACTGTCTTTACCAAGGCAACAGAGGCAGAAAATGAGAAAATGGTTTCACACTAACTCTGAACCTCGGTCGGAGCGTGTGTTCCTCAGGTTAGGTTATTTTCCTCTGCTGTTTAAATTGTTCATATTTCTATTTTTTTTTTACTGCTATTTATCATCTGTGTATACTGTATATTTCTTCTAAATTTGCACATTGACCTACATCTATGCACATTTTATACACCCATGCACACGGTTTTTTGCACATTGCTTTTTGCACACTGGGTTGTACTTAGATCTTATTCTTTATTTTTTATTATTATTTATTTAATCTGTAATCTGTGGATACTGCTGAAAAACTGCGAATTTCCTTCGGGATGAATAAAGTATCTATCTATCTATCTATCTATCATCTTGCATGCTGACACGACTTACTTACAGATCTTTACAGCTCAGAGCTGCTGGGCTGAGGGAGGATCTGCAAAACTTACAAACACAAACTGGCTTCTTCTTTCCTCAGACGCAGAGTCGAAGTTTCCTCTGTGTGTGTTTGGGAGCAAAAACTTCATGTGGGTCATTTTCCCAGCAGCACTTTGCTCGTGTGTCTCTGAGGACAAAGAGCCGCTTCCTTCAGGCTCTGAGAGAAGCTCCGCACCTCGTGAACCCTGGAGCTCCTCCTCGACACAAACACAGCAGGTGTTCAGTCCGCTCCAAGGGTATTACAGTTTCACATTTTTATTTAGATTTTCTTTAGAATTTTTTGTTTTCAATTTCAGTTTAGTTTTGATGAGTCTTTAAAGCAGGTTTGCTAGTCAAGTTTAGTTTTTAATTTTTGAAAATGCTCAATTTTAGTTTTGTTTTTTTTTAGTTTCACTTTTAGTTTAAGTCATCTTTTGTAATATGGGGTATTTGTCAGGCACGAGATTCAAAAAGGCCTGAAAAAAATATTGTGTAATAAAAACTTAACAAAACATCAATCTATTTAAAAAAAAAAAATATTCACTAAGGACACCAAATAAATGGACAAAAAAAAACTTTCTCTGTAATTTTAGTTGATTTTTTTTTTTTTTTTTTTGTGAGCACACAATATAGTTTCAGTTAGGTATCTTTCTTTTTTTGTAAAGCCTTGTGTTTATTTTTTTATTAAATTTAACAAAAACTGTTTTTCACACCTAGTTTTCATAATTTCTTTAGTTTTCATTAACAATAATAACTTTTTTAGACTATTTTCTAAAGGTCTGCTGTCCAGATGTTCAACAACATTTTCAGATTTACAGATTGTGGAGAACATTTTCAAAAAGCCCGAGACGTTTCCTCGGGTGGAAAACTCACATACTTCATCACAAACTTCACCGCCAAAGCGTCTCACCTAAAATGGCGACCACCTCGTCGTCCTGGATGACCTCCAGTGACCCCGACACCACGAAGCAGAGGCTGTCCACGCTCTCGCCGGCGTGGTAGATGAGGTCGCCCGGGGCGCTGTGGATGGTCTGGAACTCCATGGCCAAGGCGCGCAGGCAGCCGTCGCTCGCCAGCCGGAAGGCCGGGTGCTCCTTAAACACCTTCCTGTTGAGGTGCACGCAGATGTCTGCTCGCATGTCCTTGGGGCAGATCTGCAGCACCTGCACACACACACACACACACACACACACACACCACTCTGATGAGACTCTCAGCTTCAGGTGCTTTATTTTGACTGTTTAAAGAAAGTCCTGATATAATTTCAAGCTGCAGTTAGGATTTTTTTTAGTGCAATTTTGCATGTTCTTTTTTTTACTGGACTTACTTTTCTACGAAGGTTTGAACTTTGAGAGTTTAAACAAGAGAGAAAAGTGAGAAAATGTTAATGCCTGTCTGAGAAAAGTGTATAAAGTGTGTAGTGAGGGGTTTTACAGCCTTAAAACATCTAGAATAATTGTAAAAAATAAAGCTGACTACTTTGCGGATTTCGCCTATTGCGGGTTATTTTTAGAACGTAACTCCCGCGATAAACGCCCAAACACTTCCTAGCTGCACCTGATTGGATGAACGCTTCACCAGTGGGCCGTCCTCTCCCTGGATTTCAACCTGGACCAACATGGCGGCTCTTTTGGAAACTTTCTTTGATATTACGGGAACAGTTCAGTGAAATAAAGCCTGCAGCTGCTGAGTCTGTCTTCATCTCAGAGCCACGATGGTTTGTTCAGAGGTTTGGTGGCAAGTCATGCCAGATGCCTGTAATGTGCATAAAGTAGCCTACACGTCAAATTTATGCGAATGAGGAGACGTTAACGTGACGCCCCGTCTCTCGAAACGCAACGTGACGACACCAGAATGCATCACACAGCTGCCCACAGACAGTGATGGATACACACCATGAGGCAAGTTCTTCATGTTCAAGTACTTCATGGTTGGAAGTGAAGCTACAGTAGTTTGCTCCATTTCCAACCATGAAGCTCCATCCATTATAACAACTCAAATAACCAGCGGTAACACATCTAATCTGCCAGCAGTCTAATCGGTGGCTATAATTAAGAAAATAAAGAACTGCCAGCCTCAAACCACTGAGACTGTTGATCCTATGCCGTAACAGAATGATAAAACTAATGCCAACTTAGAAACTTATGAATCAGAATTAAATATGAGACTCTGACTTGTAATTCAGCTAAAGGAGGCGTTCATTTGCTTCTTTTAAAATCAGAAACTCTAATTCCGATAGAGCATGGGGGCCAGGATCGGTCTTTGTGGTTGTTTTAGGAACAATCAGAAAACTAGCACCTGAGGACAGGTGTAACGTTACCTGGCACACATCTGGTTATTATCTGGTCGTTACTGTAGACTGGAACCAGAAGGAGCAGAATCACCATCAGAGAGAGTTTAGGAAAAAAATCTTCTCGACTAACCAGAGCAAAGACTTTCAAAATGAATCACAGGAAGACGAGGACGTTTTAAGTACCTGGTCAGTACCTGGTCAGTGATGTCAGTACCTGGTCAGTACCTGGTCAGTGATGTCAGTACCTGGTCAGTACCTGGTCAGTGATGTCAGTACCTGGTCAGTAGCTGGTCAGTGATGTCAGTAGCTGGTCAGTACCTGGTCAGTGATGTCAGTAACTGGTCAGTAGCTGGTCAGTGATGTCAGTAGCTGGTCAGTACCTGGTCAGTGATGTCAGTAACTGGTCAGTAACTGGTCAGTACCTGGTCAGTAACTGGTCAGTACCTGGTCAGTACCTGGTCAGTAGCTGGTCAGTGATGTCAGTACCTGGTCAGTACCTGGTCAGTAACTGGTCAGTAGCTGGTCAGTGATGTCAGTACCTGGTCAGTAACTGGTCAGTAACTGGTCAGTAACTGGTCAGTGATGCCAGTAGCTGGTCAGTGATGTCAGTAGCTGGTCAGTGATGTCAGTAGCTGGTCAGTGATGTCAGTACCTGGTCAGTAGCTGGTCAGTGACGTCAGTAGCTGGTCAGTACCTGGTCAGTGACGTCAGTACCTTGTCAGTGTCGATGCCTCTGGACATGGACCAGGTGGACACGATGTAGTCCATGACGCGCTCGCTCAGGCCCTTGGGCACCTGGTAGAGCTTCAGGAAGTCTCGCACGCTGTTGAGCATCTCGTGGTAGCGGTTCGTGTTGGCGTACATCTGCTGGAAGATGGTGGTGACGTTACCGAAGATGGTGGCGTACAGCAGCGCTGCAAACAAGAGAGAAGAACATCCTAAGTTTCCTTCGCTTTCTCTCTTCAAGGCTCCATATTAAAGTATTTCCATGTTTCTGTACGTATGAATTACACCTCAAAATTCATGCAAAACAACCGCTATAAAAATATAGATGACTAGGTCCTTTAAAATGTTTAATATTTCATGGATAAAGAGCCAGAAACCTCACTAACGTTGTGCACTTCATACCACAAATCACATCTTGTCAAAGTCGCAGTCCAAATCGCTGTACATGTCATGTTGGTATGAAACTGATCACATGCAGGTGTTGTCAGATATGATAGAACCAGATATGATTAGAAATGACTGTGTGCGACACGATGAGAGGTAAATAAATCTCCCCGAGCAGACACCTCTGGTCCGATGAGTCCTGCGGTCGGCGTGTATGAAGATGAATGGCCGCTCGTCTCCTCAGATATTGACAGATGGAGCGGAGCGTCGGGCCGGTGAGCCGCAGGCCGCCTCATCAATAACAGCGGCTGCAGTTAGTCACTCCTGACTCAGCGCTTTTCGCCCCTCAGAGGGTGTCAGCGGTATGGATGCCAGTCACCCGATCAATACGGGCCTGTCCACCCCCGACACATGAGCCACCGCCCTGCGCTGCGAGGAGGCTGCGCTCAGAGTGTTGGGCTGGTTGTAAGCAGCGGTCGGCAGGAGGATCGCCCAGGGCGGGCGCGTGACCTTGCTGAAGGTCGGCGTGGAGCCGCAGCACGGCGGCGCGGCGCTGCCAACGCTGAACCAGCATCAGCAAGTCGAGCACAGCGGACACATACGGAGAGTCACTGCTGAGAACTGAATTTAACAAGGTTCCTCAAACGTCTCACTGGGCTGCACTGCTCTCAGAAAAATACCGGTTCTTAATGATTCTTCAAAATACCCTCTGGTTCTACAAGGAACCCTCACTAACTGAAGAACCTCTTTATCTAGGGGCTGGTTCCTCACACACTCTCTGTGGTTCTTTAAAGTGCTAAAGGTTCTTCATGTTTATTGGAGTTATCTGGTGGAATTCTTTTCCTTGTGGATTAATGTGCAGATTATTTCCTCAGTGAGTGGATTAATGTCTCGCTCTATAAACCATCAGAAAACAGGGAGAAATGCGTCACAGCGTCACAGCTGACATTTTAATAGCTCGTCTGGAACCCAGTGAAGGAACAAGGAACGTGGAGAACCCAAATCGAAGCGGCCGGTCTGCAGCCGAGCACGTCGAGGCTGCTTGGTGTTTGTGATCTGCAGACATGAGATTTGTTGAAAAAATCAAAACGTTCTGATCTAAATTCAAGCTCTAATGAGGAACTTTTAATGAAAGACTGACAGTGGGTGTTGAGTTCTGCTGTGAGGTAACAGGATCAATAATATTCTGTAACCCGTTACACTTCCCAACGCTCGCCATCTCTGACAAACACGAAAACAAACAACTCGGAAGGTCCAAAACAAAACAAAATAAAGGATAAAAAAAAATATAAACGAATTTCAGTGAGTTCAGTGTTCAGCCTGAATAAGTGAGGACTGAGAGACGGCACCACATCACTGGACTAAACTGCACAAATTAAATTAACATTGAAGCCTCAGCCTCAGCATCAGCACGTCTGTCTGACACTGCTGAAGCTCTTCAGCCTGCAGGGCAGCAGATACAGATTCAGCTGTTCAAAGGCAACATAAACTAATTTAATGCAGATACTGCGCCTCGCGTGTGAGGCGGAGACGGGCTGTATGGAGAGCATGAAGTGTGCACATCCTTTATTTCATGGTTTAGATTAGTCAGCTGCCTGACCTTGATGAAACGCTGACTCTGAAATGTGGAGAACATGCAGCGACCAAAATGACACTCCAGCTGATTTAATATTTATTTAAATGTGGCTGACGTTTCCCTGTCGGCTTCACTGAGAACAACGCCACCGCCTCACTCCGGTTCCCTGCCGCTGAGGCGTGGGAGGCGCCGGCACCCACACCGAGTCATTCTCAAACCACGCTAAATCACAGTTTACCATTAAAGTCTGTTCCACCGGACTTTAAACCTGATCTAAAATGAAGAGGGATTCAGTTTGAAGCTCTCTTTAAATCTCGGTTTTGTTTCTAACTGTAAAGCTGGATTAAATTTTCACGCAAAATGCTGAAGTTTAGAGAAAGTTAAGGGACAGACTCTTCTTTTCTTCTGTCCTGCACATCATCATCCAGCCTTGTTTTTTTATTATTATTATTTATAATTTGGCCATACAGCTCCATTAATCCAGTCACACCTATTTCTCAGGGGAAAGAGAGAGAATAATTTTTTTAATTTATGCCTAGCTGGAGCCGCACTGTCAACTTTTTAAATTATCGATGGATAACAGAACTTGTTCCCCTTTTTTTTTATCCTTCTTAGGTTCTGACAGTCGATCTTTTCTTAAGCGTAAAATGTTCATGTGATCTCTATTTTTTTTCTGTAAGAAAGACTCCCAATCTCTAATTTAATTTAAGGTTATCTAAGTTACGTCACTAAACTTAGATTTAATAAATCAGGGTTAGTTTTTCATTGTGTAACAGAGCTCTGCTTCATTTTAAACCTGTTTTTTCTAAATCCTGATAAGAATTAATCTCATTTAATTAAGAGTTAATCTCAGTGACATCCATCCTTGTTGGTGCGACCCAGCCGTACATTTTAACGTTTATAATGTCTCTTCTTTTGACCATTCAAAAGTTACAGTACAATTCAAGTTATCATTAATTTGTGTGTGTGTGTGTGTGTGTGTCTGCCTTTGTCCTCTGATGATGTGTATGAATAAATCTCAAGCCGGTGATAAATATGGTGACAGATAATTGGCAGGTGTATGTAAACTGTCAGTGGAAGAAGTAATAATACTGCAACATGACATTAATGTGTTAATTAATATTCTATTTGGTTTTTATTTTCTTCTCTCACTTCAACCGTAAAGCAAAAAACTCCTACTTGCAAGCGTGTGAATCTTACAGAGATTCAGTTTGATTCATTATTCACCAGTTGGCAATTCAGTTTGTTTGTTTTGTTTTATTTTTTGTTTTGGTTGTGATTCAGTTCTACTCAAATCCATAAATCCTGATTCAACTCAACAGTTCAATTCAGTATTTCTGCCATTTGATAAACACATGCAATACTGTAAGATTATCCTTCTTCTCACATGTAAAAAAAAAAAAACAGACAGCCTAATTACTTATACTTTTTTTTAAAACTCGCCATTCAGGCAACAAGGGGGCGTGGCAGTGGGCGGGGCCAACCACAAAAAGTCAAGAGGAAAGCGTTAGCGCCACAAAAAATTTGACGTGAGGTTTGTCCTGGGCTGAAGGACAACACGCTAACTGATCACACTGATTGGGCCACACCCACTTCCTCCCAGGCCACGCCCACTTCCTTTTTTTTTCTTCACAAAGTTGGCCTTGTGGGGTGTCCTCGGACTCGGCGTGCAGCTGCCGACATGCTGGCCACGCCCACTTTTAGCTCTGCTGACTTTGAATCATTCATGTGTTCATCGCAGCCCAGCGTCCGCACAGCACAGCCTGCTGCCTCGCACGGTGCTGCACCCCAGGGGACAGCATGTTTACCTCTTTATTTTTCTTTTATTAAATTCAAGATGTCTTTGGGCTGAACGACGCAGCAAAGAAAATCATATGGATTTAATTTCACAGATGCTGCGACTGTGACATGAATCCTGATTTCAGTAGGACTGATGGTTTCATGTTCACTTTAAAAAGTTGTTGAAGTGATGACTCCCGCCTGACTCCGTCTTGTTTTTCTCCCTTACAGTGGCCCTGATCCGCCGTCACAGTCTGCCTCTTTTGGAGAGACTGAGTAATGGAGCGGTGCTGATGTTGACCTGCAGAGAAGCAGCCGGCGTGGGGGCGGAGCTAAACGGGCCGCGGTCCAGTCGTATCGAGGCCACACGGCGGCGGAGGATGTTCTGAAGGGAAAGTGGACCAGCTATTTCTGTCCCTGCTCTCCTCTCGGATCACATCCTGGTGCGCGAGAGGCTCCGCCGGCGCCGCAGCAGCCACCGCTACCGAGCGAATGACCCCGACCCGCGCCCCGCATCCCGCATCCTGCACGCTGGCTGCCATAGCAACCACTTCCCATCAGTCCCACAGAGATGCTGGCGCTCTGTGGCCCAGAAAGCCACTGTGTGTGTGTGTGTGTGTGTGTGTTAGGGGTGTTGGGCAGGGTTAGTCCAATACTCTGAAGGCGTGTGAATCCCCAGCCTCCTCTGACTGTTACTCATGAATCTAAATTAGACCCTGACCCACACGGTTTTACCCAGAGTGCACTGCTGCACCTTCACAGTGCCGCTACAGGAGCCCTGAAGGGACAAACTGTCAGCACACACTGCGACCCTGCACCGCACTGCTGACAGCGGTGTGAACACACACACACATGCACACACACACACACACAGCAGCGGTTCCATCACACCAAGGTGAGTGTGTGTTCAGGGTGTGTGTTTACAGGGACAAACACACAAACATAAATGTCATCACTCACACACACTCACACACACACCTCACACCCTGGCTTCTGCAGCTGTGACACAGTCAAGTTTAACAGATTTAAGGTCCCCATGACATGAACTCCCCTTAACCACCTGAACTCTGGTTCCCCCTTAAATTCCGCCTTAAATTCCCCCTTAACCCTTTAATAGGCAAGCTGGGATTTTCTTTCTTTTTTTGTTTTTTTTTTTGTTTTGTTTTTTGCTTTGAAAACTTTTATTACACCCAAACAAAGTTCACTTATTTATTTATGTATGTATTTATTTCTTTATTTAAAAAAGCAGGAAATAATCATTTTATTAAGGTTTTATTCAAGTTCAAGTTCAAGTTCAGTGGTTTATTGCACACCAATGAAGTTCACTTTTTTATTGTTATTATTATTATTATCATTATTATTATTATTATTATTATTATTATTATTATTATGTTATTTTAAAAAAGGGGGAAGAGGTGGAGCTTCATTTTTTTATTTAATTTAATTTTATTTTTTTTAGGTTTAATTTTTTTTTTTTTTTAGGTTTTATTCCAACCCTAAAAAAATCACCTGTTTTTTTTGTTTTGTTTTGTTTTTGTTTTGTTTTGTTTTGTTTTTTTTGGAGGGAATTGTTATGTAGTAGTACGTGTTTATGAAAGGATATTTATTGTTCTATAGTATTGCTTGTTTTTTTTTTTTTTTTACTAATTTATTCTACTTTACTATTAGTGCTTTACTAATACTTCATAATTGCTAATTTTTTAAAAACTTTTTTTAAGAACATTTTCTCATCATTTTGTTGTAGCTGTTCAATTTTTGGATAATATCTTGCAGATTTTCGAATCCCCTTTTTTCCATATGTTTTGAAACAGATCGGGTGTGAAACGGTTAAATGCTTGTGAAGGCTGAGAGGAAGGTCAGGGAAGAAAAGCGCACTTGAAAGCGTCCATGTGACGCCTCCACAGTGTTTATGCTTCATCTCCATATTCTCCTGTTAGCCGCCTCGGCCGATGAAGACGCCGCTCCTCCGAATCCCGTCCAGACTCACAGACCGCAGATCCTGATGTGACAGACGGCGACGGCGGCTTCCGATGAACAAGACGAATTGTCAACACTGAGGCCCTCCAGGCTTTCAGCCCCGTGAGGAAAAGCTTTTACCTGCAGACTTCCTCTCTGCTCTGGAATAACTCCGTCATCCTCAGCCTGCCAGTGTGAAGCCTGACAGGACACAGCGGACTGGACCGGCCCACGCCTTCATGAACATCCCCAACACAACAGCTAGAAAACTCAGAGGCCGCAGCTAGCTATTATTTTCACTGGTTTTCAATTAACTCATGAATTATTTACTGCATAAAGTGAAAAAAGCCTGATGGGAAGTGATCAGAATCCAAAGTGACGTCCTCGTTAGTCTGACCAGCAGCCAAAAACTCAACGTATTAATGTTTATAAAGCGGAGGAAAGGAAAACATTTAGCATCTAAATGTGCTTTCAAACCTGCTTCTTCTCACATTTCTTTTAATCGTTCACACACTTTGGGCTCTGTCCTCCTGCTCTGTCCTCCTGCTCTGTCCTCCTGCTCTGTCCTCCTGCTCTGTCCTCCTGCTCTGTTCTCCTGCTCCGAGCTCCTTCAGGCTCCAGGTCTCTGCTGCTGCTGGACTAAAGTCTGTCTGCTCCAGGCTCCTGGCTCTAAAGGCTTGTCCTGAGTCTCTTCATGAATCCTGGTTGTGTTTTGGGCGTAACATGCAGTGAACCAATCAGAGGCCGTCTCCCGTCCCCTCTAACAGCCAGGTGTGTCCCACCTTGGTGGGCTGCTGTTCTAATGGAGGATTCTCCAGGTAAGAAGGAAGGAGACGGAGTGAAAGCTCCCGAGCAGATCAGGACTCCATCTGAGCTCCCTGAGGTGAAGCAGCGTCCCTGCCCTGTGTGTGGGACAAGCAGAGCGGACGCTCGCCGGCGCCCCCTATGGAGGCCACCATCACTGTCTGATGATGAGCTTCAGACAGCAGAGAGACCTGCAGCACTGACCTCAGAGCTGCTGAGGTCAGCTCATTTTCAGACACTCTGCTGTTTCCACTCTGCTGTTGGATAAATGAATTAACTGTTATATAAATAAATATCAGAGTCCTGAGGGCAAAATCCCTGAAAGTGGGGGTTCGGGGCTTAACGGGAGTGAAAATCCCTGATTTGAATTATGATCACTTCATTTTCCAATAAAGAAAGGTCTCCAATAAATCACTTGGGTTAACTGGAGGAGAATAAAAAGTTAACTGGAGTAAAATGGTCATCCCACACCTGAGCTGAGGTGGCAGGGCTGTTGGTGGTTTGATTGGCGGTGCGGCTCGTCTCCCCCGGGCGGAGCAGGGAGCGGCTGACGGCGGCTGAAGCCTCGGCAGGCTCCCGGCGCGGCCGCAGGGAATCTGTCGCCGTCAGCGTGAACCGGAGCGACGCGCACCGCTAACCGGAGTCGCCACGGTAACGAACCACACCTCGTTAGCAACACACACACACACACACATTAACATCAGGGCCAGTTACTTTCCCTCTGTTTATCTTACCGCCTCATCAGATCATTTGCTTTCATTTTTTTTTACTGTTGTGTAAAATGAGCTATATAAAGTCTGATTTGATTACAGTGTGTTACAGCGTGATGTAATACCATCAATACAATTACCATCTTGCTGCGTTTGTATTTCCATTTTCAAAATAAGAGATCTGTGAGCTTGAATGAAAAAAAACAAGTAAAACAAGTTTTTCTCTTTACAGTTTAATGCCTGTAAAACTGTATTTTATTACAGGAGCAATAAGTGACAGGCTCAGTTCATTTGGTTTGGGCCCATGCTGCGACCGGACAGCAGCAGCAAAGGAAACACAAAGTCAGAGTCTTTTCAAGTCTTTTCCACCTCCAGCTTCCTGCGGGTTCACGTCTCTGCTGTGAGGCTCGTTTAGCCGGAGCCGTGCAGAGTCCCGTCCTCGGCTCCAGATGAATGTTTAATGATCGCCGCGGGCAAAAACTGGCAGAGGGAATCCACCGCGAACCGACACGCAGCTTCATCTCAGCAGGGGAGGAAGAGGAGGCAGCCAAAACCTGTGCGACAGGACGGCATCTTCTGAGTCCAGGCTCCTCGGGCGGCTGGATGGAAACCGGACTGTGTTAAAGACGACGAAGACGACGAAGATGACGACGAAGACAACTGATCTGATCGACAAAACGATAAAGTTTACAAGCCGTGTGTAAGAGCAGCATTAATGGAAACTGATCCAAACAGGGAAAGGGAAGGGCTGCATCTACTAACGAGTGTTTTTGTCACCAAACTGAGACACAGATCACCTCCAGAGAGGAAGTTTGACCAGTTACAATAAAAAAAGCAATAACAGAGCAGCTGCACAGATTAAAGAAGTTTGCTAACAGCTAACACGACCCGGTAGAAAACTAAAACCCGGAAAGATTTTAGGAAGTTTGGGTGCTGAAGACAAAGACAGAAGAATGAACCCATCAGCAGCAGAGCAGCCATGGAGCTGTGTGTTCCCTGGAGGGAGCGATAACTAACATTATAAACAGCATTAACATGAGCTAATTAGATGGTGTCAGCTGATCCTCATGAGCCTCCCAAAACCAGCGTTCCCATTCGCCGTGCATCAGTGGAACACCTCGGCCGTTGCCATGGCGAGGAGAACCGCCCGGACAGGCCCAGGCCGTCCTGCAGGCCGGCGCGCTGCAGCCTTCAGCCTCAATCAGCTCTCCTGCTGCCGAGCTGCTATTTCCAGACGGGGAAGAGCCTCGCCTCGCCGGGAGGGAGCCGCGAGTCCGGCCGCGCCGACGCCGACGCCGCGCTGAATCTTTCAGCATCGCACCACGCCGCGGCGCGTCACTCCTCATCACATCGCCATGGAAACAACCGCTAACAAAGAAGGCCGCCTGTCTGTTGCCGGGGATGCGAGCGGACAGGTTTTATAAATATGTGAAACGCTGACAAGTTTCATCACGTTGGAGCCGCGGCGAGCGTCCCGTCACGCCGCCCAACGCCGCCGCGCCGCCACACCGCCGCACTCACACAGCAACAACAAACCAGCAACAAGAACCTGCACTTTCCACCATGTGTGTCTCTGTGTTGGGCTTTTATTTTGGAGTAACGTTACAGCCTTAGTTTTTCAGTCCAGTCATTGGTCGTCAGTCACTGGTGGTCTTTATTTACTATCCTTGTAATTATCCTTATTATCTCTGTAATTATTTTAATTTAATTTTTTTTACTGACTGTTTTAAACATTTTATAGTTTTTATTGTTGTAATTTTTAGTCTAGCATAACTGTTATTGTTGTTGTGTTTTCTTTTCTTTTTCCTGTGTTCTCTTTTTGTGCTCTTTTTTCTATTTTTCCTGCTGTTGTAGCTGATGTAGTTTCTTTTTTTTTTTTTTTTAGATGATGTAGTTCATGTAGTGGATGTAATTTCTGGCATCTATTCATGCATTTCCATTTAATATCTTGTTGAAATATAACAATTTTTTAATTGTTTCATATCTCCTTTCCCTCCTTTATATTGTATTTGTCTTCACTGCAGCCCGTTACTATTCACTGCTGCAACAGTTCCACTCTGGGATTATTAAAATCTGCTCTAATCTAATTTACTGTGGGTATCTAATCTAATCTAATATCATCTGTTCTACTCTAATCTAGTTTAATTTGATATAACCTAGGCTAATCTAAACTAATCTATTCTGATCTGTGCATTAATAACATAAAATAATCCGTTCTTAACTACTGGAGAAAATGAGAGCTCAAAAAGCAGTGTGTGACCTTTACACACACGCACACACACACACACACACACACACACACACACACACTCAGCAGGCTGTATTGGACTGTCAGCAGACGTTGGATTAGCAGGGGAGGCTTGTTGGACACCAATCAGGTGCGCTCCTCTCACTTCCTGTCGAAACGCCGCTGACACTTTGATCTCCCAGGTAACGTGATTACCGTGGAAACAGACCTGGGCAGAACAGGCTTTGGATGAAGAACTTTCTCATCGCCAGTGAACCTGCGGGCCGCCGTGTTTGAGGAACTGAATCACCTCACTGACCAAACGAGCACCTGGTCGGGTTCCTCGGTGGATCCCAGCAACAACGAAGGGGAAGTGAATGTTTGTGAGGTGTTAACCTCACCTGTTTGCTGCTGAAGTTACTACTTAAGACTGAAAAGTGCCACACCTTATTGTTATTTACTTAAACTGTGCCAGAGTCTTCTACCAAAAAAAGTTTCACACCCCCTTGAGGCTGATTCTGCACTTTTTCAAGAGCATCCACAAGGCTCCAAGACACGCCCCCAAACCCATCTGAGACACACCAACACCTGTCCAAGACACGCCCCCAAACCCATCTGAGACACGCCCACACCTGTCCAAGACACGCCCCCAAACCCATCTGAGACACGCCCACACCTGTCCAAGACATGCAATATCACTTTAAGACACGCCCACACCTGTCCAAGACATGCAATATCACTTTAAGACACGCCCACACCTGTCCAAGACACGCCCACACCTGTCCAAGACACACCCCCAAACTCATCTGAGACACGCCCACACCTGTCCAAGACACACCCCAAACCCATCTGAGACACGCCCACACCTGTCCAAGACACGCCCCCAAACCCATCTGAGACACGCCCACACCTGTCCAAGACACGCCCCCAAACCCATCTGAGACACGCCCACACCTGTCCAAGACACGCCCCCAAATCCATCTGAGACACACCCACACCTGTCCAAGACACACCCCAAACCCATCTGAGACACGCCCACACCCGTCCAAGACACACCTCCAAACCCATCTGAGACACGCCCACACCCGTCCAAGACACACCCCAAACCCATCTGAGACACGCCCACACCCGTCCAAGACACGCCCCCAAACCCATCTGAGACACGCCCACACCCGTCCAAGACACGCCCCCAAATCCATCTGAGACACGCCCACACCCGTCCAAGACACGCCCCCAAATCCATCTGAGACACGCCCACACCTGTCCAAGACACACCCCAAACCCATCTGAGACACACCCACACCTGTCCAAGACACGCAATATCACTTTAAGACACGCCCATATCACTCCAAGACACACCTACATTGTCAAGACACGCCCTTATCACTTTAAGACACAACCATATCACTCCAAGACACGCCCACATTGCATCAAGACACGCCCATATCACTCCAAGCTCCGCCCCTGAGAGAGGTGAGGGTAAGGGGTGTTTATAACTCTCCTGTGTAGACTGACCACAGATCTGATTACTGAGTCAAACAATTATTATGTTTTGCATTCAAGGTGTTTGTCACTACATGTGTTCAGTTATTACAAAATGTTATTACATACAGTAATGTGTTGTTACAGTCCTCTTGTTCACTGTAATGGCCTGAATATGGCTCCATAACACATCCCCATGTCAAAGTCCACCTTCATCAAACAACCTCTATCAGATTATATTAGGATTAGGATTAGGTGAAAGTCCTTCTGCCTTCAGAAATGAGAAGAAGTCCATGATCAATCCAGGTCCAGACTCACCCTGACGTGCTCTTATATTTGTCTTAATGACATTAAAATCACTGAGCATGTGGACACGGCTACACGCTACACGCTACAGACAGGCGTAACATACATGAGAGGGGTTTATGTGGCGTTGCAGGAGCATCTTCATCAAATACAGCAATAAGAAACCAGCAGAGACGCCCGGGCCCATCTGAGCAGGCGGGAGGGCAGGAATGTAATTTTTGGTGCCAAAACTGCAGAGCATCCATCACGCCGCCTCGCCTGTTTCACAACAAACGATGTCACCCAACAGACGCAGGCGGAAAAAAATCTGCTCGCTCCCACAGAAACTGTCATTTGTGAGGTGCTGCAAACACAAACCTCTCTCCTCCTCTGCCTCTGCGCTCAGCTCCAGTTTGACCCTTTGAGCAAATCCACTTGATTTCTTTTAAAAACATCTGAAAAGAGGCCTGTAGCAAACCGGAAAAAAACAGCATTTCCAATTATAAAATTCTGTATTTCTTTGTGGGTGTTTAAATGCCTGTGAAAGGTGATTTAACCCTTTCACCTCCACCAACATTTGCGAGTAATCTGTCGAATGCTATAAGAAAATTACTAGAACATTGACCCCAAAAACACAAAACAGGAAAACTAAAAAATTATTAAAAAAAAAAAAAAAAAAAAAATCACTTAAAAATTAGTAAAACATGACTGGAAAATCAGCACAAAAAATAGAAAGAAAATAAATTACAAGTGAAGATATATAAAAGAAATACTTACAGTTAAATTACAAGACCTTACGACATTACCATGAAATCACCCTAAAAAATTGAAAAAAAAAAAAAAAAAAAGGTTTTAATTTTTGTAAATACTACTACTACTAAGAAGAAGAAAGTCCTCTGTAAATGTAAAAACGATGTGAATTAAAATCTTTGCAGAGGCTTGAGCGCCGAGCCTCTGCCCGGCTGCTGTCAGGCAGCCAGCCAGACGGCGTGCAGCTTCCTGCCGGCCTTGTTCCACCTGCCGATCAATTAGCGCTCGATAATGTGAGTGACACCGCGGCTGGACGACAACATGTCGCAGAGCCACAACCTGATCAGCTGAGAGAGCTCCAGACCGGAGAACCCAGTGCGGCGTTCTCCGCTGGAACCGTATAACAGCCTGTCCGAACGTCTTTTCAACACCAAACTGACTCCTGACCATGAAAAACCAAATTCCACCAGAACAGTTTATCTGAAATCTGTGTAATAACACTGGTAAACACAAAACACAGTGACTGCATTGGTGTAATATAACATACAGTATGTACTGGACGTCAGAGACCTTGTAAAATAAACACAAGGTGGGCCAGAGTCAGAACCGGGCCAGAACGCTGTGACCCACCGTCTGCCAGCTGTTCCTGCAGCTGTTTGGACTCTGCCATCTGTACATTCAGCAGAAAACACTCCACATGTGTTTGATTAGAAACATGGGAACAGAGACACACACAGAAGGAGCTGGTAGAGCAAGACGTAAAGACGTGAAGTTTGAAGCACTTATCTTAGCACTTATCTTGGTAGCACTTAGGTTTTATCTCAAGTCAGCCCTCTTTCCTCACATATACCTCCTTATTTAATTCACCTGGTAATTTTAAGCCGCCCACGGATGCTACTTTAAGGACCCTGGGGAGCTGGAGTACCTTGATAAAACATAAACATTAAAAAAAAAAAAAAAAAAAAAAAAAAAAAAAAAAAAATCACTTAAAAATTAGTAAAACATGACTGGAAAATCAGCACAAAAAAACAGAAAGAAAATAAATTACAAGTGAAGATATATAAAAGAAATACTTACAGTTAAATTACAAGACCTTACTACATTACCATGAAATCACGCTAAAAAATTGAAAAAAAAAAAAAATTCATCTTGCATTGTTTTTATGGGGCTTTAAAGGACCCGTTTGAATTCTTTTAGGGCCCCTGGGAGCCCGTGCCCCTCGGAGTGCTGTTTTCAGGGCACTGCGACCCCACCCTACCCTAACCTTAACCCTAACCCTAACCAACCCACACAAACCAGGGCAGCTGGCCCCGGGCTCTGTCTGCGCATGGAGCTGACATTAGCCTTCAACACACAGCAGCAGTGGTGTTTGTGGTGAAGCATATTAATTTGGAACGAACAGGTAGGGTGGTGAGGTTAACCGCAGAGTGTTTTAACCCTATAAAGCCGCACATGTCATCTTTAAGTCATGATTGTTTCTGCCTTGTACATCTACTGTACAGCATGTGTACAGCAAATTTTTACTGAAACATCGATAGGAAAAATGAGTTGATGCAATGTGAAATTACTGAACATTTCATAACGTTTTTGTTTGTAAAACCGTGTTGAAAATGGCTCCTCTCAAATTTAACACAGCAGGTGTGTTGAGGTCATTTTCACCAAATTGGTCAAAATAATAAAAAGCTAATACTAAATGATGGAAAAAGTGTTATTTTCTGTGTTTGGAAGGAGAAGTGTTCCATTAAATGTTTGGAATTACCAATGTGTTAAAGAATTTTTGTATTTTATGACGTTTTTGTTTATTTAAAAAAAAATTCAAGCACAATTGCAACTTGAAACTCATAGTTGGGAATTGATGATTGATTGATTGAAATTTTTTTTGGCTATTTAGTTGGACCAATAATGGCTCCAGTTTCAAAGAATTGGAATTTTCGGTCTCCACCTGTTCAGACATCAAGACTGCTCAGCTCGAGACGAGGAGCCCTCGGTCTTACTGCAGGCACACTCACATCCACTTAAAACGACTTTTTGACGTCAAGAGCACCTTTGCATTCACCTGAAGTTTACCACCCAGCAGCTGTCAGCACCTGGTATTTTTTTTTCTCCTGTCACTAGCTTTAAGACTGTTGCTACTAAAGAAATGCTAGACGCTGGTCTGACTGGCTGTCAGCACTGTTTCTGTGTGGCACCACCTGCAGGGAAGCATCTAATCTGCTGGAAATATGAATATAATATAAATACTGTATAATCCAGGCTAAGTCATGTTGTCCAGAGCCCTCATCGCCCTTCAGACTGTAAAAATGAAACCTGGCTGGCTGGTTTGTAACAGCGTTCAAACTTCTCCAGCAGGTTTTTGATTTGCTCAGTGGTTCATTCGTCTTTTAAAACAACAGATTTATTCCAACCAGAGAGAAACCAGCAGATTTACATGGTTACTGGGTGCTAATATTTTCCTAGTGATCCTACACCAGCTCTTTAATCCAGATTGAAAATTCCTTCTGATCGGGCCGGTGTGTTTTGATTGAGGCGGTTAAATGAGGCATTTTTATTCTGATTGGACCAGAGGTTAGTGTAACATTAGAGTCCATGTAAAGGCAGCTAGGAAGCTGAAATAATCTGGTTTATGTGGCTGGGCGCTCTCAGCAAAGGAGAAACACAGAGAGCAGATCAAATATCGCGATCGGAGAAACAAACTGAGTCTGAGTCCTGCAGGTGTCGAGAAAAAGAATTTATTTTTCCGGAGAAAGGGTTTGAGTGCCAGCAGGCACCGCAAAGCAGATAAAGATAAATCTGCACTACATGGGTTTATCTGATGGATATGAGCTGTGAGAGTGTTCCTGTGAAGCGTTTTGCAGCTCAATCACACCTCCGCCTTATCAATAAATTATTGAGGGCCTGTCTGACAGTCAGCGTTGGCTCCTGTCTGCTGACGTACAAACAGAAGGAGGAAGAGGAAGACAAAGTTCAGAAGCTCTGAGAGGTCAGAGACACAAACCGTCTTAAAGCTGATTCATGGCTGAAAGAAACATGTGGACAGACGTCGTCTCAAAAGTGTCAGCCCACACTGAGGCTTTTATTTTGTAGCTTCAGTTTTGATTCCCCCATTGCTTTTACACTTTACCCTCATTGCTTTATTTAGGGTTTTTAATCATCCACTGTCAACCATACATTTTATTATTGCCCATGTGCCTTCCTGTTTTTTAAACGGGTGGTGGTGCCGCCTCCCACGGGTTGAGTTTCCCTGCTCTAGGATAATCACAGCCTCATGAAACCTTACAGCCACAAACTAGAGGAGAATTCAAAAAACAAAAATCATAATAAATCATGATATATTGAATCGCTACACATATTGAACGCAAGTGTCGTGATAATATCAAATCGAAGATAAACATATTGTCACAGCCCTGGAATAAATAATGACAAATAAATGACTGCGTCTGTGACTTTACAAACAGTGGACAGGTATAAGGACAGGTATAACCCTCCTATTATGTTTGGGGTCAATTTGACCCCAGCCAATGTTTAACGTCTCTAAATAAATGATTAACATCATTTTTTTTGCTTCATATTTAATGAGTTTTCCTAATGTAATGGGCACTACCAGCTAAAGATGAAATTGACATGATGATATGTTTTCAATGTCCTGTACACACTTTGTAACGCATCGGTTATAAATAACAAAAATCGTTACTTAGAAATAATATAAAGCCATTAAAACACCAAAAATGAATATTTCTTTCCAATTTTAGATCAATTAGTGAGATTTTATGGTGATTTGAATATTTTTCCATAGTCACGTAACAGGAATACTGGATGTATAAGTGGGGGTGGGGGGGTTATGTTTTATTTAAAGGGCTATTTAGGTCGTCAACAAAGAAACATAAAGTACCTGACACATAAACTTTGATAACAATTTTAGTTATAATAATCTTGTGGAAGTTTAAACTGCAGGGGTCAAACTGACCTCAAACATAAAAGATGTTCAAAAATGTGAACATAACAGGAGGTACAACAGGTATAAGATGTGTCTCTGTCTTTGCAGCGTCATTTTGGCTGTCAGACGCTGTCGACAGGCAAGTGTACAGCCATGAAACAGCCTCTGCAGCTCCTGCAGTTTGTGTTTTTAACCTTCAGGCGTTTCACACTCGGTTTCACACATTCATGCTGGAAGCTGTTGGAAAGATCAGCAGCAGGAGTGTTGGACAAACAAGGTTAACTCTCCGTGAACGGCCTCACAGAGCTCTACGTGGCTGCTGCATTCAAAACTTATTATCTGTTCAACTCAAAACTGCATTCATTTAATTTAGTTTAATAAAACAGGATGGAGGCAGCCAAACCAAACCCGGTCACGCCTTTCTTTGCTCCTCAGATGGCAAACATGAGCAGCAGTCAGTGTGTTCTGCAGGGACTTCATGAATAATGAAGTTCAGCTGATCATCTCTGTAATCTGCTCTGTTTACAGTTTTCTTTCATGCATAAAACCCATTGTGATCTACTGCCACGCCCACCGTGTCCACTGGCCAATCACATCGCTACAACACAAGATAGCCACGCCCACTGTGTCCACTGAACAATCACAACGCTAGGCTAGCCACGCCCACCATGTCTACGTGCCAATCACATCACCACAACACATCACCAGTGGACACAGTGGGCGTGTCTTAGACCAATCACATCAAAACAAGAGAGGTTAGCCACGCCCACTGTGTCCACTGACCAATCACATCAAAACAAGAGAGGTTAGCCACGCCCACTATGTCCACTGACCAATCACATTATAACAAGAGAGGTTAGCCACGCCCACTGTGTCCACTGACCAATCACATCAAAACAAGAGAGGTTAGCCACGCCCACTATGTCCACTGACCAATCACATTATAACAAGAGAGGTTAGCCACGCCCACTGTGTCCACTGACCAATCACATCAAAACAAGAGACGTTAGCCACACCCACTGTGTCCACTGACCAATCACATCAAAGCAAGAGAGGTTAGCCACACCCACTGTGTCCACTGACCAATCACATCAAAGCAAGAGAGATTAGCCACGCCCACTGTGTCCACTGACCAATCACATCAAGACAACAGAGGTTAGCCACGCCCACTGTGTCCACTGACCAATCACATTAAAGCAAGAGGTTAGCCACGCCCACTGTGTCCACTGACCAATCACATCGCTACAACACAAACTAACCAGTTAGACCAGTCAAACCAGAGTGAAGTCATTCGTCTCTGATTTGTTGGCATTTTTGATTGAATTCTGGATTAAAAAGAAATCAGTAGTCGATGACAGAAATGGATAATTCCATTTTTTTTTTTAACATATTTTATAACCTGAACATGACGGGTGCAGCTTCAGCAGAGGCTCGGCTCCCGCTGCAGGGATGTCACTGGGTAGGAAAAAGATGGCCACGCCCACTCGGGAAACAGGAAGTGTGTTCCATTTTCTTACCACTGGCGAATCATCTTCCTTTAGCTGTTCTGACTCTCTGCTTACAAAAACCACTTTGCTGATGCTGGGTAGCGTGTGTGTGTGAGATGAATGAAAACACTTTACGATAAGAGTACAACAATTAATGTTAGTTAATGCCGTAATAAACATTAAGTAACAGGTAATAAACATTAAGTAACAGGTAACTAACTGTTAACTAATGTGTCTAAGAATCATGTACTAATGCTGTTCATGCTAAGGTATTAATTTATATGTTATTTAAGGGTTATTGTAGATATTATTAACATCAGTAAATCCCATAATAATCATTAACTAACAGTTAATTAACCATTACGGCATTAACTAACGTAAACTAACGTTAATTTATACTGTAAATTAAATTAATTTATACTGTAAATGTGCACATTGCCCACATCTATGCACACGTTTTTTTGCACATTGGGTACTTAGATCTCTGGTGTCATCTTTTATTCTTTTTATTTTTTATTTATTTAATCTTGTAATCTGTGGATACTGTTGAAAACTGTGAATTTCCTTCGGGATTGAATAAAGTATCTATCTATCTAATTGTTGTACTGTTATTGTAAAGTGTTACCAAAAATCTCGAGCATGTTGATGGGGGTTTCAGAGCTGTTTACCAGAGGCTGTGCTGTGTGTGGCTCTCCTGCACTGATTTTCTTTCTGTTTACCTCATCAGCGATCTGCAGCATTAAGTTTGGATTCAGAATCCTTTGCTACGCCGCGCGGTTCCTCCAGAGACTCCAGCTCTGCAAACGGGCGCTCACACGGTGCACCCTCAGCGTTAACAAGTTATTCAGCCTCATCTCCAGTGCTCACAAATTACTTGACTTCCAGCAAGATGAAAAAAAAAAATCCACTTCTTCCCGACGCTAATCAGCTTGTTTCCATCATTTTCTTGGATCAAGTGTCATTTTCTTGAGCCTCGTGGGCTGATCTGCCTTATTCTGCCTTATTCTGCCAGATTTTGTGAAACTGCCCTGGAAACAAGTGGGATTATCTCATCCCTCTGGCAGATTTTTTACCTTGCTGGAGAAAACAGTATTCGATTTTTTTCAGAACAGTGTGAATATTGGAATGAAGGAAAAATGAAACATGAAATCAGGGCTAATCGAGGTCAAATGCTCCTGATTAGCCTTGATGATTAGCCCGATTAGCCCTGATTTCATTCCATACTCAAACGTTTTGGGGAAAATCCCTTTTTAATTGACTTCTCCAGACTGAGACACCACGGTCACCTCTGTACGTCCAGAGGTTCACTTCCTAACCCAAACCCTAAGCCTAGCATAAAGACTGGATGTCTATGGGACTCCTTAGCTTGAGGCTGTCTGATTTGCACAGTGGATCATGTGGATATGAAATACATGTCTTACAATGTGTGCAGAGGTTACAGCGCCACCATCTGACTTCTCCTCAAACCACTCCAGGTTTGTAAAAAATAATCCAAGACGTGTTTTTCAGATCCACCTGATCCTCTGTGTAGATCAGACGCTCCAGAGCTGCTGGAAGGTTTATTTTTTCACTTTGATGGAGCCAGGCTAACAACTCCCACAGACTTCAAGTCTTTATGCTAAGCTAACAGGAAATGCTGCCCATAGGAGCTGAACCAGTGGACGTCCAGAGGTGGAAATGGTGTCCAACATCTGGTCTCAGTCTGGGGAAGTCGGGAAAAGGGCTGTTTTCCCCAAACGTTGGAGTATTCCTTTGAGAAAAGTAATATTTTAACAGTAAATATGAGACAGAATGACTTGGTAACATGGAGATTTACTGCAGTGTGGTCGTGCTGACGTTATTACAACATACGCTAACACTCCTCCTTCAGCCAATGCTCTTATTCCACCATCGGGATCAAACCTGAGACGTCCAGGTTACAGGACCTTCCCTTTAACCTCTCAGCTGCCCCGCCCACAGCCTCAACCTCAACCTCAACGCCGTTTCAACAGCCGAGAGAACCCTCTGTCTCTCAGGGCATCTACAGGCGTCACAGGGTTAAATATAATGCTTCAGAAGACCTTTCGATGATACATTTTGATGAAATTTAACATGCTTTTTGGACAAATAATCCTTTTCTTTTACAAATCAGTCAATTCAAGTGAGTGTAGAGGTAAATCCTACATTGGTGATCGAGTGCAGAGGTAACTTTTAGGTAGGAATACGGTCATTATTGACTAGACGGTTTTATGAAATGTTTTTTAAGTGCTGTAAGTGTCCTGTAGGTGGTGTTGTAATAAATAAACCCATTTTTTAAACATCAGGATTTTCTACGATTTCTCTCTGCTGGTAAGTATAAAGTGAGTCGGGTTAATCTGCAAGAAGAAGTACAGTGGTCCCTCGTTAACCGCAGGAGTTACGTTCTAAAAATAACCCGCAATAGGCGAAATCCGCGAAGTAGTCAGCTTTATTTTATTTTTTTTTTTACAATTATTATAGATGTTTTAAGGCTGTGAAACCCCTCACTACATACTTTACACACTTTTCTCAGACAGGCATTAACATTTTCTCACTTTTCTCTCTTGTTTAAACTCTCAAAGTTCAAACCTTCATAGAAAAATAACTCCAGTAAAAAAAAAAATCATGCAAAATTGCACTAAAAAAAATCCGCGAAACTGCGAGGCCGCGAAAGGTGAACCGCATTATAGCGAGGGACAACTGCACATAGAAAGACGTGGGCAAATAAAAATGGGATAAAATGTTATATGCTGAAATTACAATCTCACAGAGTCAAATTAAAGACTGTGTAATGAGATTGTAATGACTTCTAAGGCCTGACGTTTGTAAAACTGAATTTGAGACATTATAAGACGCAGACGCTGTGTTTCTCCCAGTAAGACACAGAGAGAGGAGGAGGAGGAGGAGCAGGAGGAGGAGGAAGAAGGTGCCACCGATCGGCGACGAGGAAACAAGCGTGAAAGAAAATGACAGCCACTCACATCCGATCATCATCATGGCCACGGCGAAGATCTTCTCTCCGTCGGTGGTGGGGGCGATGTTGCCGAAGCCGATGCTGGTCAGGCTGGTCATGGTGAAGTACAGCGAGGTGATGTAGACCGAGTCTTTGCTGGGCCCGCCCTCCCAGCGGCCCGAGCCCGTGGCGTTGAAGCGGTACGGCGTCCCGACCGCCTCGCCCAGCAGGTACAGCCAGCTGTCCATCCGCACGCTGTTGGTGTCCTCGTCGATGACCTCGTAGTCGCCGATGCTGTACCAGATGCAGGCCAGCCAATGCGCCGCCAGGCCGAACACGCACACCAGTAAGACCAGGACGGCGGCGCCGTACTCGATGTAGTGGTCCAACTTCCTGGCGACCCGACCCAAACGCAGCAGCCGGACAACTTTGAGAGAGCTGAAGAGACTGCTGATCCCCTGGAGGAGGAGGAGGAGGAGGAGGAGGAGGAGGAGGAGGAGGTGGAGGTGGAGGGGAGACGATTCAAAAGTTAAAGGTGACAAAGTAGGAGATACTGAAAAAAAAACAGGCAGCAGAGAAGAAGAGGAAGAGAGAGAAGGAGATGAAGAAAAAGAGCAAGAAGGATAAGAAGACAAGGTAGAAGAAGAGGCAGCAGGAGAAGAAAAGGAAGAGGAGGAAGAAGAAGAAGAAGAAGCAGAAGAAAAAGAAGAAAAGGAAGAAGAAGACATAAACAGGGGAAAGAGACTTTAGACACAAAATCTCTGTTACATGACCCCGTTTTAATAAAAAATAATTTTACACCTGCCAAGCCCCAAATGCAGGTAAATTTTGGGTTTGGTGGTAAACTGACTCACTGTGTGTGTTATGTGGACCAGCTGACACTAATGTGACCCTCACTGTCCACCTTTTGTGACGTCAGCCAATCAAATAAAAGCTGCTGACCGCTCTTTGGTTTCTAGGCTGTTTCCGCCGTAAGAAAACATCTGTGTTACATGTTATTACAGATGTGGCCGTGCATTCTGGTGTTAAGCCACATAAAAGAGCACATGAAGACAAAAAGTCAAGGATGTCTGCATTTTGGGAAGCAGGAGCCTGAGGATCCTGACTGAGATTCACTCTATGGACAAAAGTACTGGGCCACAGCTCTGAGACACTGAGCTCAGGTGTTTCATTCAGTCCTGCTGCCACAGGTGTATAAAATCCAGCAGCGAGCCATGCAGTCTGATTTTACAGATACACTACTCACAAAAAGTTAGGGATATTCGGCTTTTGGGTGAAATTTCAGGATGAACCTAAAATGCATTATAACCTTTCCAGGTGAACTTAATGTGACCTTCTGTAAACTTTTGAATGCACATGTCCAACTGTTCAGTGTTTCAGTACTTTTTGCACAAGTTGCTGTTCTCTAACAAGGAGTTTAACGGCAAAATTCACATCAGGTGTTTGATGCTCCAGCTCATCGAGGTCGTATCATTAGGGAACGGCTGCTGGAGACTGGGGTACCTCAGATGGAGTGGCCTGCACTTTCTCAGACCTGAATCCCATAGAAAACCTATGGGATCAGCTGAGTCGCCGTGTAGAGGCTCGGAGCTCTGTACCCCAGAACCTCAATGTCCTGAGGGCCGCCCTTCAAGAAGAGTGGGATGCCATGCCTCAGCAGACAATAAGTCGACTTGTGAACAGCATGAGACGTCGCTGTCAAGCTGTAATTGATGCTCAAGGGCACATGACAAGTTATTGACACTGACATTTTTTGTTGTGGTATATCCACCACTGTTGTTGGCTTTTGTTTCAAGAAATTGTTTGAGATGAGGAAATCACCAGTGTATGCTTCTACTTAAATGCCCTACTTTCATGATATAATATCACTGTAGCGTGAACTTTTTACATTTTCCATAAATTTCACCCAAAAGCCAAATATCCCTAACTTTTTGTGAGTAGTGTATTTGTGAAAGAATGGCTTCTGTCAGAGGTTTGACACAGCAGCTGGCTGTCTGCTGTGCTGACAGCCCGCGATCTGAAACCATGACAACCAAAACCATTCATGTTTCCACTGTCGCGCCGACAGCCCTGCAGTCTTGCCCTGCACCCCGCCGCTCACATGCCGCCTGGGTATAAAAGTCACACATCCATGCAGGAAGCCGGTGGTTAAAGTCGGCTGAATCTGCACCACTTCATGTGCTTTAAGTGCCTTGAACTGAGACTGCAGTTTGTTCAGTTTGTTCAGGTTTTGGTGGATGAGTGGATTCAGTGCCCTGATGTCCTCATCTGACCAGGACTGCCGCTTGTCCTCCATTTTTATTTTCTCTTTTTTCCACAGCCAGGTAAGCCCCGCCCACAGCCAGGTAAGCCCCGCCCACCAGCCTTAGCTCCGCCTCAGAGCTGGGTGAGCCCTGTCTGGCCCTTAGGGATTCTCTGGGCCCTCAGCGGCTGGAAACTGGGCGGGACAGCCCCACCGAGGAGCAGCAGAGCCCCAGCTGGCCTCTGCTGCACAGCCGATTTGACCCAAAGGCCAAAGATCTTGTCACGATTTGTCCAGCGTCGTCTGCAGCAGCAGCATCTCGGCTAAAAACGCTCAGCCTGTAGGCACTTTAGTGAAGATGAAGTCCTTTTCATTTTTCTCTAAGAAGAGACCATTCATTCATCCTTTATACAAACTACAATCAATCAATTTCCTGTTAATCGACTAATCACATCACTCTGGCTGAGCAGCTGTTCTCACAGTTATAAAGCTCTAGACTGTGGACTGATGATATTTTATAATGGATTGTCACATTAGTTGATCTTAAGAGACAAACATGTTGAATTTCTTATGAGTGGCAGTAAAACAGGAGAATTAATATATTTATTTAATAAGTTCTTCCTCTCGAGGTGTGCTTTCACCGACATGGACTGTGAGACGCGTATAAAACATGTATAAAACATGTGTAAATCACACATGAAGCGTGTGCAGGCTCATGCGGCAGCTGCAGCAGAACAGAAGGATCCTCTCCACGCTCCTCGGCTGTCGCGTCACTGCAGCCTCTCATCAGGCCACTCCACTGCCTCTCCAGCTCCTCTCATGAGCAACACTTTCTCCTCACTAGGGAAACACCCACAATGCACTTCTCTTCCATTAGCAGCACACACACACACACACACACACAGAGAGAGAGAGAGAGCGAGCGTCACGCCAGCTGGATGGGGGAAGAAACTAAAAGGTTGATTTCGCCCTGGCGGGGGGTGGAACGTGTTCAAGTCCCTGAACCAGCTGGGAGAACGCAGCGGGGGAACAAGCGACGTGATACCACTCTCTCCTCGCTCCGCCATGGCCGCCCGCGTGCCCTCGAGCAAAACCCTCAGCCTCCATCTGCAGCCGGAGACAGAGGTTTTACTGGTCGCCCAATGCTAGAGGATCTACTTTTCCAATAATTTATCCCCATTGAATTTTTTTTTCAGGCATGTACCCCCGGACCAATGCAAAAAAGGCAGAAAAAAGCCTATTTAAAGAGGTCCAATGCTACGGCGGCACATTAGGGCCATAGTGGGGAGAAAAAAATTCGGAGCCAGGGGACAGGGGAGGGGGGGTTAATATTTCTGAAAAAAAAAGCTTAGAATTTCCGAGATATAATTTGTAAATTTATGAGGAAAAAAATTACAATTATCTGAAATTAAACTGATACGTTTACAAGAAAAATGTCACAAATTTATAAAAAAAAAAAAAAACTTGAAAATTCTGAGATTATAAAGTCAAAAATTTGCGAGAAAAAAACTCGAGTTTAAAGTCATAAATTTATTAGAAAAACTTGAAAATTCTGAGGTTAAGAAGTTGCAAATTTACGAGAAAAAAACTTGGAAAACTTGTTTGTTCTCCTCCAGAATATTGTGATTCTGGGCTCAAATCAGCAGGATCTCCTTGTTCCTGAATCCCATGTCAGAGTAGAATTTCAAAACAAATAAAAACACACATGGACCTACAATATCACATATTACAGGACAGGCATCAAAGGAGGATAAATGCTGTATGTATGGTCACGGGAGTTTTGATTCTTAAACTCAACAACTAAAGCCACTTCTGTTTGATTGACTTTTTTTTTTTTTTGGCATTCATCATTAAATATTTAAAACAACTTAACGACTGGTATGTTTGTGTCTTCTGTTTATCGACGCAAAAAGGTGCATCGACTCCCGAGAGGAACACGTCATCACAGAAAAACACAGCAGAGACCCACGCTCCTGGAACAAATTCACACCATGAGTTCAGGTCATTCTCACACCCAATTAATGAATCATTTTGTTTGGCAGTGAGAGCGGAGGGAGAGAAGAAAAAGTAAGTCTATCTCCTGATTTTTTATTGGATAGTTTATTTATTTTGAGTGTGGATCTCTGCTATATTTTTCTATGATTGTTGTTTAATTTTCTTCATAATTGCACAGCAAATCTTTAAGCCCTGAGCTTTTCGTTCTATCTGAGCTGAATTCCAGGCGGTAAGTCAGACGTCCAGGCTGCTAACAGGAGCAGACAGCAGCCTGCATGTTTACAGCAGCACTGGGCTGCAGACGATGGCTGCTTTCTGAATAAAACAACTAGATGTTTAGACAAAACAACAGGAAACATGTCGCCGCACATCAGCCACATGTTCGTCTCTTCGTTTGGAGCTTCAGTCTCCGATCGGTTTACGACTGAACGCTGGGACCGGCAGCGTCTACGCCGCCTCCAGAGCTCAGAGTTTCTGTGTGAAAACGTTCAGGAGAGCACATACGATGAAGATATTTTGTACGTGGCAGACGGACAGACGGACGCTGGGTCCTCTGTGTTGGACAAATTGGACTCCACATACTGGCTGGTGCAATCTGTCCTGTGTTTTAAAAATGGCCAAAATCACCAACACTCATCTGTTCTGTTTCCCTGGGACACCTGGACCTGGATTATTCTCCAATCTGCTCTGATGCCTTTTGTTTTTTTTTCACAACACCAAACACGCATCATGAACATGAAGCACCCAGGAGCGTCACACAACACAACACAATGACAGGGCATTCTTATGGAGAACTCCCAGGAACAGGCCAAAGCACACCTGTGGAGCCAGGTGGCAGCAAGTGAGGGGTTAGATAGACAGATAGATAGATAGATAGATAGATAGATAGATAGATAGATAGATATACTTTATTGATCCCAACCAGGGAAATTCTGGTGTTCCAGCAGCAACAGTAGAAACATATAATAAAGTTAAATAGAATAAAAGCTAAATATATACAATAAAGACTATAAAGACTAAAAACTAAAATGTACAATAAGGGCTAACCTAAGAAAAAGACATATGAGATGTGAAATATTCAGATGGTAATGAATATGAAATATACAGATGGAACTGAAGTATATACATGATTGTATAGATAAGGAGAGTTAGCATGAAACCACGAAACCAAGAACCAAGTGGCAGAACCCGACGCCCGGTACTGGGATTCAGGAACTAACCGACTTGATTCGGCCTCTTAAGGAATCACCACTTCCCCTCCAGTCTGAAAAACAGTGTGAATGTATATTAACCTAGGATGTAAGGTTAAGTTATTCTTGTCATAAATCTGGAATAAATATTGTGTTTTGGTCATTTTTTTTTATTTATTTATTTTCACTGTATAAGGGTTAGAACATTACTATGGAAGTATATGAAGCCATTCAATTATGTGTCGTAAGTTATTGCAGCAATTTTTATATCAATTGATAACATTTGTTACACAGATTTGGTGCAAAGCAAAACATTTTTGACCACTGGAGAATTATTAACACTGGGCACAGATCCCTCCATGATCCCACAGCAGGACACCAACACCTTGAGGAACACCACAGAAAAATTCAGGCTTTGATTTGGTGTAAAAAAACAAAAACTTTTGAAGATTTTTGTAAGAATTGCATTTCCCAGCATTTGGATGTTGAGTGATATTGAACCGCCTGAGTGAAAACCTGCTATAACAAACGTGACATCAATCAGTTCCTCAGGTTGTCTAGTTTCATATGATAGCAGTATCTCCACTCTCAGCTGTAATACCGAGCTGCCGTGGGGAAAGTGAGGGGGTTCCCAGGTGGATGAAAAGGGCCCCTGGCTCTGGCCTCACCTTAAAGAGGCTTTGATGAAAACAGTCGGCACTTCCTCCTTTCAACAGGATTAGTCTTTTCAGGGAGGATCCCTCCTCCCTCCCGGCCAGGCGTCTCCATTATTTACCGTTAATAACACATTCAGCGGATAGATGTTTGGCGTCTTTTGGAAATTATTAAAAGGGCACTCTTATTATTAGACTGAAGGTATTTCTTTTTTTTGACATCTCAGCAAATCTGCCACATGAAGTCATGACCTTCTCCGTATTTCCATAGGAAGGTAATTACATGCTCCGAGCTCATTGGATGAAAGCAAATCAGCCCCTCTCCATCATCCTGATTAGATCCACAATGGCCACATCCCACAGTCACGCCGCATCCTATTCAATTTCATGCCTCAGTTGGACAGGCAGCGGCTGGCTCCGGGTCAGATATTACCATATTACAGGCGGCTGCATTGTGAAAGCCGGTGAATTTACAGCGAGCAGGCGTAGCTTGAGAGAGGACAGGGCATCAGTCAGCAGAGTCCATTACAGCCGGTGTGTGTAACGGCATTAGAAACCGCTAGCAGGCTAACCCGGGCCTTGAAAGAAAGCCTTGTGATCAGTGAACCTAATACGAGTGTGTGTGTGTGTGTGTGTGCGTGTGTGTGTGTGTGTGTGTGTGTGTGTGTGTGTGTGTGTGTGTGGGCTTGTTTTGCTATACTTGTGAGGTCCAACTATAGAGAAGCCACTGTTCTGTGGGGACATTTTGGGTGGAAAAGAAACTGATTCTAGTTTATTGGTCAAGGTTAGGGTTTAGGTTAGAATAAGGGTCAGGTTAAGGTTAAAGTTAGGGTCAGGTTAGATTAAGGTTAAAATTAAGGTTAGGTTAGGTTAAGGTTAGGATAAGGATTAGGTTAAGGTTAAAATTAGGGTTAGGTTAGGTTAAGGTTAAAATTAAGGTTAGGTTAGGTTAAGGTTAGGATAAGGATTAGGTTAAGGTTAAAATTAGGGTCAGGTTAAGGTTAGAATTAGGGTTAGGTTAAGGTTAAAATTAGGGCTAAGTTAAGGTTATAATTAGAGCTAAGTTAAGGTTAAAATTAGGGTCAGGTTAAGGTTAAGGTTAGGATAAGGATTAGGTTATGGTTAAAATTAGGGTTAGGTTAAGGTTAAATTTAGGGTTAAGTTAAGGTTAGAATAAGGGTTAGGTTAAGGTTAGAATTAGGGTCAGATTAAGGTTAGAATAAGGGTTAGGTTAAGGTTAGGGTAAGGATTAGGTTACGGTTAGAATTAGGGCTAAATTAAGGTTAAATTTAGGGTTAAGTTAAGGTTAGAATAAGTGTTAAGTTAAGGTTAGGATAAGGGTCGGGGTTGGGAATTAGTTGGCTATGGCTAAGATTAGGGAGAGGCTGTAGAGAATGAATGAATGTAGTAGTATTTTATTTCAGTCACACAATGCCATTTGCATAAACAATATACAGTACACATATAAAATAATATTTAAACCATGTAAACCAATTTATGAACAGACAACAATGTAAGTCCATACAAGTTCCTCACAAGTATAGTAAAACCAGCGTGAGTGTGTGTGTGTGTGTGTGTGTGTGTGTGTGTGCGGAGCTGAACTGGATCTGCAGGCAGGAAGCAGATTAGCGCTCCAGCTGACTCGCCTCGGCAGATGAAAAGGCACGGAGCCGCGTTTCGCTTCCAGATGACCTGGAGGGGCTGATTATGGGAACGTCTGCATTCAGCCCCGACAAAAGGCAGATTTTACCGAGCGGGACTCGTATTCACCGCGCGGCTCACACACCTGCAGCCGTGTGTGTCCCGTCTGCCTCCGTTCATGTCACAATCCGGCGGGGATGAGCGGTGACACTCTGATGTTTTGGCTCCAGAGCGCCGTTAATCTGGAGGCTCGGTGACTCGGTACGGACCGCCGGCGTTAATTGAAGATTAACCCCTTCATCACCGTCGCTCCACGTCCACATTAGAGCGAGGACGGAGACCAATCAGCAGGCAGATAGTGTTCGAGTGTTCGAGTGTGTGGACGAGGGCGTGAGCTGAATTCTGCCTCAGAATATGGAAAATCAAATCATTTGGTCTCCAAAATGCTGACTACTGAACAGATTATTCTTTTTTTATCTAAATAATGCACTGTGTCAAAGACTGGATGTTCAAATGTCTTTTCTTTAGTGTTTTATTTGGTCAAAGCAGCATTACTACACAGTCAGTGTGGAAAAAATAAATAAACAAAGCAAAAAAAAAATAAGATGAATAAAATAAATCAATAAAAAAGATGGGGACACAGGTGCCAGTTTATACGATGGCATATTAGGGCCACTCTATGGAAAAAAATTACGGAGCCACGGAGGAAACTGGGTAATTTTCCAAGAAAAAAAACTGTGAATTTCCTACATTAAAGATGTAAATTTATGAAGAAAAAAACGTGGATATTCTCTGAGATTAAAGTTGTAAATTTATGAGAAAAAAAATCTGAGATTATAAAGGCATAAATTTATGATTTAAAAAAAAATAGTGAAAGCTACTTTTTCTCCTCCTGTGGGATCCAGTCAGAAGGAAATCCTGCTGGTCTGAGTCCAGAACCCCAACCTCCTCCTCAGCATCTGGACTCTGAAGAGACGTTGCTGTGACTTGGGCCGATTCAGAAGAAAACAATCTGCTGATTCTGGGCTCAGATCAGCAGGATCTCCTTGTTCCTGAATCCCATGTCAGAGTAGAATCTGCTGAGGGGATCAGCTGCAGAACTGAGACACGGCCAGCAGGGGGCAGCACAGGTGGCTCAAAGACTGGATGTCTAAACGTCCTCCAGTTGAACTCAAGGAACACTGAATTCTGAATTCTTGGTGTGATTTATGATTCAATTCTGAAATCTGAACGCCGTGTCACACAATTAGTTTGATCCTGCTTGGAAAAACTGGAAATATCAGAAATATCGGCAAAACCAGATCCGTTTTCTTGTTTAAACGACGTCCGCTTGTCCAGAATGAAGCAACGAGACTAAACGTAGTGAGCACATAAGGCTGATCCTGGCCCATTTCAGAACGCCTTCACACTCACCACATGTCAACTAGCTAAACACCAGCATCATCATCATCATCATCATCATCAAAACACCATCTGAGGGAAGCTCCGCCCCTCCAGGAGAGTTTCAGACACCAAACTAACACACTGCATGCTGGGCTGAGGGAAGGGCCCCTCGTCCTGTCAGAACAACCGAATATTCACAAAAACCAACGTGTTCTTATTAACACAGATCTTTGGAAATGACATAAGGAAGGATTTATTAAGTTCATTAAGTTAACGAGCCTCCAGGTTTTCTTCGCCACAGTCTCATTTCTTACAATTTTTTTCAAATGTTTCACCTCCAAACTTCACAAAATAGGACCAAACTTAACTATGGCTTAAAAAATTCATTACTACCGAGGCTAGTAGACCAAATTTACATTTTCATTCATTAAAATAAGCCTGTTTGTCAATATTAAGGCTGCTTACCAGGTCATAGAAAATCCATCCAGCGTCTTGTTTATGAAAATAATTAATTATATGACAATTATATGAAGATTTTAACACTGGTTACTGTTAAATCGTACGGACATTAGTTAGCATATTTGTATTAGCTGTGAGACATTTGCCCATTGGGCCGACACCTGATAAAACTTCACAATAAAAGTTCATTTTCATGTTGGATACACAGCAGCCTGCAAGCACTTTGAACTATAGTTGTCTAAAATGATTAAATGCATGAAATTAGTGGCGGATAGCTTTTCGCTGTAGGACAGGTGAGGCGTTCTCTAGCTTTGGCTTGGTTTGGTTTTCGCTCCCTGCAGGCGGGCAGGTGACGTTTAAAACAGTGGACTCACCTCGTCGACGTTCTCGAAGGCGTTGATGACGTCGTAAGGCAGGCAGGACAGCAGGTCGATGACGAACCACGTCTTGACGTAGTTCATGCGGATCAGCTTGGGGTCGGAGATGACCTCGCCGGCCGGGCCGACGAAGGTGGTGTGGAAGTTGAGGACGATGTCGACCAGGAAGATGACGTCCACGATGCTGTCCACCACCAGCCACGTCACGTTGTTCTGCTTGGTCTTGAAGGAGACGTTGTAGGGCACCATGATGGCCGTGTAGAAGGTGAGGATGAGGATGACCCAGTCCCAGGTGGTCTTGAAGAGGCAGTAGTGCAGGATGATGTGGGGGGGCGTCTTCGGCGTCTCCTGCTTGTACTGCGGCAGGATGTCGGAACCCAGCTGGAGAACCTGACCCACACAGAACATCAGCCCACGCGTCAGTCACTGAGCTTTTTGTCTGCATATTTTATTTTACTTTATTATTATTATTTTTTAGATTTTTTTTTTTTTAGTTTTAATATAAACAGAACAACGTCTGGGGAAATAGTACACAGTCAGCCCAGAATAAATCAATAAATAAACAATGTAAAAAATAGATAAATATAATAAATAAATTTGAAAAAAAAAGAAGGAGGCAGGCATAGGTGCACTTTATTATGTAGGGAGAAAAAAAATTATGGAGCCAGGGGAGATTCAAAAAACACAGAATTTCCAAGATTTAAGGCGTAAATTTATGAGAAAATACTACGCTGACATGGGGTTGTGATTCTGGACTCAAACCAGCAGCATTTCCTTCTGACTGGATCCCACAGGAGGAGAACAACTAGTTTTCCAAGTTTTTTTTCTCGTCAATTTGCAACTTCTTAATCTCAGAATTTTCAAGTTTTTCTCATAAATTTATGATTTTAATCTCAGTTTTTTTCTCGCAAATTTTTGACTTTATTATCTCGGAATTTTCTTCATCTTTTTTTTTCTTTTTTTAAATTTGTGACATTTTTCTTGTAAAATTATCAGTTTCATTTCAGAGAATTTTCTTTTTTTTTTTTTTTTTTTTTTTTTTTTTTTTTGCTCTTAAATTTGTGAGTTTTTTTCTTGTAAATTCCCGTCTTTAATATTGAAAATTCCAAATTTTTCTCTCAGCTCTAATATTTTTCCCTACAACAACTCTAATGCGCTGCTGTACAGTTTATGGTACGTTGAAGAAGCTTCAGACAAACAGAAAAGCTTGTTAAATCCCCCTTTTTTCCCCCGTTTCTATCTCCCTTCTCCCTTTGAGGTCGGAGAGTGAAGCTCCACTCAGCCAATGGATTATTGATTGTATTAGTGAGGAGAGTGATGGTATGTGTGTGTGTGTGTGTGTGTGTGTGTGTGTGTGTGGGGAGGGCGGTGTTCCTCTGGAGCCGACATTTTGTAATCGTTTTTTTGCTTGCAGCCATAAAGATATGTGCCGCGTTCACTGAGGCCTTTAGGAATATTTCCAAAGTACAAGAAAGTGAAAGAACAAACAGATTTCAGGCCCAGAATCTGAGACTCCTTTCCAGAAGGGCTCGGTCTCTCTGGAAAGGAGTTAATATTAGTGATTAATATATCGTATACACAGTTTTACCCTAATGGCACGGCCTTGATAAGAGGTTTATTCATTAGTGCAAACGTGCTGCGTTACACTAATTATTTCTACGGATTTAATGGAAAGATTAGCCACAGCAAATTAGCGGTGAAGAATGACTTCATCATCAGCACGAGGCCCTCTGGCTGAACGGCAGCGGCTGTAAATCGCTGCGTTTGCTCACAGATTTTAATGTTTTATTATTGAGTTTGAGTTAAACTCAGCTCCGTCCCGGGGCGGCTCTCCTCCATGACCTGCAGCTGGTGTTAATGCCACAGTCATCTTCCTCCACAATGCACCGTTTCCACTAAATGACGTTCACTTCCTGCAGAAATAAAGCTGATGGCTTCATGAAAAAAAAAAAAAAAAAATCCAAGGAGCACTGTTTGTTTGGTTACATAACTCCCTATTCATTACTGGGATCCTTTTACTCAAAATATGTTGCATCATTTTTTCCCTTTTCAACAGAGTCTTTTTTCCTTCAAAACGCAGCAGCGTCACTGATGCCGTCTAGACTCTCATGTAACATCAGCTCAGATATTATTTCATCTCCAGTATCAGGTGTCACCAGATACGACACACACTGCGGTGTGTTTACAAGTGAATCTGATCAGCCTGTCAGCTGAAAATGGACCGGACTCATCACCACAACATTATAGTTATATTTTAGCCATTTTTTGCCCTCAGGAGTCTGATATGAAGATAAATTTTGGTTTGTGTTCATTCAAGGTAGTGAGATTAAAACATACTGTTAAAATAATCAATCATTCGTATTTTTGTGTTATAGTGATATCCAATGAATTAACCCTTTGAAACCTGAGCAAATTAACAGGATTTCTTTTAAAAACATAAGGGGGAAAAAGGCAATGAGCAAATTAGCAAAAAATGTCCTGCAAATTAGTAATAAATTTGTAAAAAATAAATAAATAAATAAATACAATAGAAAGACAACAAAAAAAATTCAAGTTACATTTAAAATAGGTTAAATAAAAATTTTAATTAAATAAAAATTGTAAAAGAAAAAATACAAAAAAACGGACAAAAAATTTTAAAAATGACAAGGAAGTACCATAAATTATCATTTATATTATCATAAATGTATATTTAAAATTAAATTCCAAGAAAACTACCATACTACTACGACTACGACTAATAATACTACTAATAATAATAATAATAATATCAGACCACTTGCAAGAATAATTTTTAAAGATGACAAGAAACCTCTATTTGTAACTGCTAAAATCATATTTAAAGGTCGGCTCGGTGATGCTGGCTGCATTCAGACGCCGTTCACAAGAATTTCAGCTGAAGTGAACTGAAACTGCTCTGCAGGTGAGAAGCTGTGACGAGGGCGGCAGCTGACTGAGCTTCAGTTCAGTTTCAGTTCCTTCGGCGTCACCGCTGGGAGCCGCGGCTGACCGAGCGGCGCGAGGTAAGGAGCAGGTGCAGGTTTTGTTTTTTGACGACGCCACGGTTAGCGAGCAGAGGATTAGAAACCAGCAGGAAGTTCCTCTGCCGGCCCGTCTGAGCACACTCTGCTCTGCCAAATAACAGGAAGTGAGAGATGTTGATGGTACTTAGAGGCGCTGGTGCTTTTGGCCCAGTTTCAGGTCTATTTACGGGACATGTTAGTCTTCTTCTGCTCAGATGAGAGACTAAATCACCAGTTTTCTCCTCAGTCTCTGTGCAAACACAGCAATACATTCCTAGTTCCACATCACATCACAACGATATGTTCATCTTCCGATTCGATGTTACCCAGATACTTGGGTGCCGCTTGGATTCTTATGTAATGCGATTCTATATTAGGATCCATTGTGATTTTTTTTGTTGTTGTTGTTGTTTTAATCATTCTCTGTTGGGGAAATGTGTCAGAAACTCAATCAATCAATCAAATTTATAAAGCACATTTATAAAGCACATTTAAAAACTACCCAAGTTGACCAAAGTGCTGTACAGTTCAAAAATGGATTAAATAAATACAAAATTAAAAATGAATGAAATAAATACAAAGAAGTAAAGTAATAATCAGAACAAAACAGCAATCAACAAAGATCAAGGCGAGCAAAAGCAATATCAGGAGGACTCAAAAGCTACAGTAAAAAGGTATGTTTTTAGCCTGGATTCCAGAGTCTGGGGGCAGCAACCGCGAAGGCACGGTCACCCCTGAGTTTAAAATTAGTCCGTGGAACCGTTAAAAGCCCTAGGTCAGCCGACCTGAGGGGTCTGGAGGGGGAGTGGGGGGGTTAAAAGTTCTGTCATGTAGGAGGGGGCCGCTCCATTCAGGGCTTTGTATACAAATAAAAGAAGTTTAAAATCAATACGGTATTTCACAACTCGTCACATTTCACAACTCGTCGTTGTTGTCAGTCTGTGTGGAGAAGCAGGGCTCCTCTGAACGGCCTCGCTCTCTAGTTTGTGTCTGTAAAGTTTGATGAGGCTGTGATTCTCCTAGAGGTCACTAGAGGTCATTTTCTCCAGCGACGTCCAGTTGGACAAAAGTCTCTGGCTGCAGTGAAATGGCTGCTATGGGGGCCAACATCATCACACAGGAATCAAATGTGGCTCATTGAATCCACAAGAGTCTCAGCTTTCCAGTCAAAGCCAACTGATGCAGCTCCAAGACTGTTTAGGCCCCAGTCTGCACACACACACCATTTTACAACAGGCCACAAGAACACATGTGGACTGCAGGCTTTGGGGCCCAAACTGCATGGGATTAGCAGAAGGTGGGCGTGTCTGCAAAGGGGAGAGCCATGGCTGCCCAGAGAACCCATTTTCATTCAGAGGTCAGGAGGTCAGGAGGTGTTTCCAAAGGTCAAGGGACCCGCTGGAAACACATGACAGATTTTCTCTCGTCGAAATTGAGCCAAACTTTGCAGCGATATTAAGCCGCCTTGCCGACAAGCTAGCATGTTTGACATCAAAGGATTCCTTAGTTTGTCTAGCTTCAAATGATACCGGTATCTTCACTTTAAATCAATTCAAAAAATAAATTAAAAAGTCATTAATCAAAGATGTTAATTATTTGCAGTAACAGATATTATTACAATTATTTGTAAAAGTGCTATCAAGTTGTTTCTTCAGGCGCAAGGTTACTATGTGGAAATATCCTGCAGCCGTTAATTGCCGTATCTACATTCAAATTCAAATGGGAAATAAACATAAAAAGAACTGTTTAATTTCCTCAAAAAAAAGGTACTGGGACTTTTTTTAAATTGTTTTGTCATAATCCTCTTTGTTGGTGTTGGTTTTTTTCTTTACCTCTGCCAGGCGTGAGTGCTTGTGGACGTTCTCGCCCTTGTGGACGGTCGGCGCCAGCTGCTGCAGAACGCCTCGACTGCTGGTCAGCGCCCGGGTCAGACGGGCAAATTTACCCCAACCTGCGATCAAACACGACACTGAGATGTTAAATAAAATTCATTAAACCGGTCCAAGGTTTTGTAAGCTGAATCAGTGAAAAGAAAAACTCCCTCCTTCCACATTGAGCAAAATCTTGGTCATGAGGTGGCTTCTCCGTTTCAGAGACTTCACCAGAGCTAACGTTTCCAGTAAAGAACAAATTTGGGGTCTTCCACATCATCAGGTCCCTGACAGACTACAAAATCATAATCAATACATAATCAATACACAATTCATGATGCTTCCTATGCGGTGCCTTTTTTTGTTTCTGAAGAATGATCCTCACTGATTTTAAGTTGCTCTTGGTTTTCAAATTATTCTCTGTTACTGAGCGAAGACGGCACTGAGGCAGCTTTCCCAGGACCCTCCGCTGGGTCAGGAACCACAGTTTGGAAACTCGCTGTTCTAACCTCTGCACGACTTGAGCTTTTATTAAACATGTTTTAACAAAAAGCTCACAACATTTTCAATATCAACAGATTAAGTATTAATAGATGCTAAAAACACAGCTACAAATGTCAAAAGTCACAAGTTTAGTTTAGGCTTTGTTTTATGTTTGTTTCAATAAAACAGTGAAAAAAAAAACCTTGTTAACGAAAGTTATTTATTTATTTATTTATTATTTATTTTTTGGAAAATGTAGATCATGCATAATGCACAACCTCAATCATCAAAGCCATAGGCTGAAAAAAGAAAAAAAAAAAGTTTGTCTACAAGTTAAAAAAAAAAAAAAGGAGTAGGAGGAAGCTAAAGCTTGTTATTTCCTACCCCATTATAACATCTTACATTAACATGGTCAGTATACAACTCATAATTTGTTTTCCAAACATGTAACATGATCAGTAGTTCTGGAAATATAACAATAAATTAACAGAAATTCAAGAAAGTATGTAATTCTGGAGATACAACAGATAAGAAAATGTAAAAATAAATAATAAATAATTAATGCTGCTCATCACCTAATTTCTATACTTCTCTAGAGTATAGATTTTAAGTTTTGTTGGTTAAAGCTAGCCTTCTTTTTATTTGCTTATTATGCTAATTAGCTTATTAAGCTAAAGGCGACAACTTTCCTTCATCTGATTTGCTGAGCACATGAAAGCGATGCTACTTTTAGCTAACGAGCTGAGGTTTCCATTGTTTTATTGAGGCTCGCATCAGATCAAATGTGAGTTGCACATGTGCAGTACTGATCAGGCAGGAGGTATTGATCACATCGCGACAAGGTAGCTGTTATTTTTCTATTAATTTAACACACTGTTTTCAGCATTGTATTCCTCCAGGAAACAGCTTTTGAGCAGATGTAAAATGTGCCACTGTTGCATTCGCCATTTTTCTCCTGTCTAAAGTGCCTTATTTTACCCATAATGCATTGCGCGACAGGCTATGTGAGTCAGTCACTCATGAGGAGGCTTTATGCAGCAGGTAAATTTAAGTGTCTATAGCAACACTAGAGAGAGAGAGAGACAGTAGATCTGTTTTTATGCACCTCAGACTGTGCACGTCAGGGAGGAAATGTTATGTTCAGTCTGGTAAATCAGCGTGTGAAGACAGTGTTGCATCATGGGAAAACGCTCCACTGCCAATATGGACTGAGGCTCTTTCCTGAGATGTTAGCGCCACGCTCACCTTTTGAAGAGTCATCCTCAATCGGCTGCTTGAAGGCGGTGATGTCACTGAAGGTGCACAAAAACAAGACGACTTTGTCCTGCTCATTCCTGATCGGAGCGATCTTCACGAAAAACCACACCGGCATCCCTGCAGCGGAGACAGGAAAACACCGGAGTCGGTTTGCTGCCCCTCGCGTCTGAGAACAAACCGATCTAACTCAACCTGCTCCACTGACAGTCAGCTGGAGATAGTTTGAGAAGGTTTATTTGAGCTTTCGACTCCTCATTTTAGTCATAATTGGTGAATGAAAGCAAAGCAAGTGAAGTCTGTGGCAAATTCCTGATACGACATCGACTCAGAGAGATCGGGAAGCAGGAACAGGGCGGCGGGAAACCGAAGCAGGAAACTTACGCATCCAATGCAGAAACTCAGAGCAGACGGTCGGCATCAGGATGAGAAGCTGAATACATTACCGTTTAGCAACATCTAAGCACAACACAAACTCAGTTTTACAAAAGCTGACAGTGTCCACGTCAACACGTTCTCATTCCCACGGCATCAAATACCGCAACCTGGTCACTTCGGCATCAGGACAGGCCTTCTCCCTTTTTCCTCACTTTTATCACGTGTCAGTGTCACGTGATTACATTTAGACAACAAAACCACTTGGTTGAGGTTTGGGATTTGTTGCCTAAACATAACCACGTGACACTGGCACCACTTAGCCTGCAGTTCAGATAAACTACATTGGAATACATTTGAATTAGGGATGGCTCGATACCACTATTTCACATCCGATACTGATACCGATACTGCAGCCTTGAGGATCGGCCGATTCCGATCCTCTAAAAGTTGTTAATAATACGTGGATGTAATTTGCTTGATACTGACATCTAAAAACACCACGTTCACGTGACGAAAACACAGGCACACGGCAACCATGGCGACAGCTCGTCTGTGTTACGGCATGTTGCGCAAAGTGAAGTTGAGGATATATGAGATAGTTTGGGCTTATGGATCGGATCAGACGGGTTCTAATAAAAGAAATCCGATACCTGATCCAGTCATTTTGGCCTGGATCGGACCCGATACCGATCCAGTGGATCGGATCGGACCATCCCTAATTTGAATTTAATACATTTTTGTATATTTTTCCTCTTTTGAACAAGATGTTTTGTGTGGTTTCCCACAGCCTCATGTAACTCTGCATATAATACCACCAACAACAACAATAAAAACAATAATAACAAGAAAAAAACGATACACAAAGCCCAGGAATTGGATCGAAACTTTAAAAAAAGGCGGATTGTTGCAGTCCATACGTTTAATACAGGAGCGAAACCTGCTACCTAATAACTCATGCAGGTGTTATCAATCTTCTAAATGTGTTCTGCTTCGGTCAGAGGCGACAGTGATGAAACAACACAGATTCCTAAAATGTTGAGTGGCACCGTTAAGGTGATGTGAAGTGCTGGAAGTAAGAAGTGCTCACGGTTTTTCTTGTACATCAGGATCTCAAAGGAGTTCATCTCGTAGTTCTCAAAGGTCTGCCGGACCTTCTCGCTGGTCTCCTTGTCCGTCAGCTCGCCGTACATGAAGCTGCGGGAGAAAATACAGCAGCACTGATGACATTTGAAGGACTGGGACAGTCCTGTTCTGACGTCTCAGCAACAATCACAACCATATCTGCCCATCATAAATATCAGCTGCACGACCCGGAGAGCTGGAGGTCAGTTTGGTCAGTTTTACCAGCAGGATGACGAAGTACGTGGTCCTGGGTGGTCCTGCATGGTCCTGGATTGACCACAATGGACATTCCAGGACCATCCAGGATAACCCAGGATAATCCAGGACAATGCCGGACCACCCAGGACAATCCAGGACCACCAGGGACAATCCAGGATCAACCAGAACCACCCAGGGCCACCAAGAACAACCCAGGACAACCAGGGACAATCCAGGATCAACCAGAACAGCCAGGACAATCCAGGACCATCCAGGACCACCTCGGACAACCCATGACCACCCAGGACCATCCAGGACCACCCTGGACAATCCACAACAATCTAGGACAATCCAATCCATGCCCACCCAGAACAATCCAGGGCAATCCCAGACCACCTAGGACAATCCAAGACAATCTAGGACCACCCTGGACAATCCAGGACAATCCAAGACCATCCAGGACCACCCAGTACTCTCCTGATCCCAAACTCCTGCAGGATCGGCCTGACCCCTTACAGTCTTTGATTTCTTTGGCATGAAAATAAAAATCAAAGATACTGATTAATGCTACCAACTATGATCTACAAACGTTTTCAAAACAAAATGTGTGTGTGTGTGTGTGTGTGTGTGTGTGTGTGTGTGTGTACCTGCAGGTGCTGCTCTTCTGCATGACCTCGGCTCGGTGGTAACCGGACAGCTTGCAGAAGCCGTCGTTGCTGTAGACGATGGGCCAGTCCACGATCTGAGCGTTTCCCAGCACAAAGTTGGTATCTGAGCACAGGAAGCCACAGGTGAGACCAAACACCTGAACACCTGAGCTGACCTGGTGAAGGACCACATGACAGGAAAGCACCACAACGACAGGAAACCACCAAGATCCATCCAAGGAAATCCACCTCTTTGTCTGTTTATGTCGGTTTAGCCTCTACAAGCAGCTGAGTGTAACATATTTAATATTTAGGACACACGCTGCTTTGTTATTAGTATTCAGGCTGGACACGACGAAACTGCAGCTAATGGCATCACACACACACACACACTCCACCAGCAGCAACTGAAAACACACAGACAGAGACAGCAATTTACAGCACCACAGGAAGGTTTACTGTGTGTGTGTGTGTGTGTTTGTGTGTGTGTGTGTGTGTGTGTGTGTGTGTGTGTGTGTGTGTGTGTGTGCGCGTCTCAGTAAGCTCTCTGGTCACTAAGGTAACACTGGGTAAGACATTTTAGCTCAGAGTGTGAGTTTATAAGACATTCGCAGCTAAAACCTGAGACCCCAAACTCTCTGTCAGTTTTCTAACCACCATTCACGGCGTCTGATTGGACGAAAAATTAGTTTCAGGTGCTGTTTTATCTTTTTTCTCATCTATCAAAGTGTGTTTTAGCCACAACATCCTGGCATTTTGCTGGCGGTGGTTGTTATTTTGCCCCCCTGACAGCTGATGAGTGTGTGGATGTGTTATACACCAGCACTCAGCCGTTTCCTCCGCATTGCCGAGGTTTTGTCCTCAAGTTTGTTTCTTCACGTAAACAGAACGAGGACTTGGGGCTTGTCAGTCCGGGATTCGACTTACAGAACATCCAACACTCTCATAATTTACATTTCAAAAAGGAGCCGAATCCCTGCGGTGAGGAAAATAACGTGCATTGTGGGTTTTGAGAGTTTGAGACCGGCTTTAGTGGAGCCTGGAGGCTTTAACATGCTTTCATAAACTCGGAGGGATTTGACAGCAGAAGAAATAACAGAATATAATGTGACATAATACAAGATGGAGGGCTGTTTGGGAACGGGGAAACACAAAGAGCTCTTCATGTGGAGGCTTCCAGCATGCTTCAAACTGGGGTGTGAAAACAAAAGGTAAAACCCTCCACATCACCGGACACACAGCAGGGCAGGCTGATGTGGACAAAATCAAAAATCCCCAAAAATCATAAGACGTGACCCTGATCATGGTATTTAACCACATCTGCCGACATACAGCACACAAAGTCACATGTTAATGATCAATTTCATGCTGACTGAACTGATCTACCGTCTGGTGCACAAACTTCCCTAATTTGTTTGTTTCAGATCTCATTTTGTGTGAACTTTCAATTTTAGTATTCTATTTTTCGCAATAATTCTACGCATTGATCCACTTTATTTTTTATTTATTTATTTATTTTTTTACATTTCCGTGTTGTTGGTGTTTTGAATTCCAAGATGTTTTTTTTTCAAATCCACATGATCCCCTGTGTGAATCAGACAGCTTCAGAGCTGCTGTAAAGTTTATTTTTTCCACTTTGATAGAGCCAGGCTAACGACTCCCATAGACTTCAAGCCTTTATGCTAAGCTAACAGGAAATGCTACCCACAGGAGCTGAACCACTGGACGTCCAGAGGTGGAAACGGTGTCCAACATCTGGTCTCAGTCTGGGGAAGCCGGGGAAAAGGGGATTTTCCCAAAACACTGGAGTGTTGCGTTCACAGCCCCTGGAGGCCCCTTCAGGAGCCCCCTCTGCAGACGCCTGGCCTGAGACACTAACGAGCAGTGACTAACTAACCGCTCCTCACCCTGAGTCAATAATGATGGCGGCTGCAGCTCCGCAGTGCGGGCCGGCTGCTGCATGAAGCTCCACGTCACAACAAATCAAGTTAATTTGGCAGAACTCATGAAACCCTGACGTTCCTGACAGGTGACAGGTGAGAGTGTGGACTCAGGAGAGACAGACAGGTTTCTGCTGCAGCGACCACCAGGAAGCAGGATGGGAACTGAGGACACAGTGTGTGTGTGTGTGTGTGTGTGTGTGTCTTTATATGGATGTACATATCACTCCTGTGTGTGTGAAAAACCCCGTCCCTCCACTCTTGGTGCTGTTTTGTGTTTTCAGGGATTCAGGATTAGGCTTTCCTCTGTGAGCTGACAGCAGCCTTTCAAAATAAAATGCATCGTCATCACGCTGAAAACAAGGTTGCTTACTCCAGAAAAGTTGGAGATACGAGGTTTTCACTTGACACTGACAGTGACTGTAATCAGGTTTAGTGTGTGTGTGTGTGTGTGTAACAAAGGTATATGGAGTAGGAATCGACCAATTATCGCTTCCTGATGACTATCAGGGCCGATGTTCATCATTTTTTAATTAGAGATATGAAACTTTTGACAGAGATGAAGGCCGATATGCAAACCGAGCAGCGGGGAAAAATGGGTGGTTTCTGATGACCTGGTTACGTGGTTTCGTTTCCTGTTTCACTGGATTAGTATTTCATTCAGTTTTACAGAAAGACAGAAACACCAAGTTGAGGACAGAAGGGCTACAATTTCTGTTAAAGATGGACTGGATTTAAATCTGATGCAGTATAAAATAACTGAATTTCACATTTAAATCATTTTAATGATTATAAAAATACTTTCCTTGTTTGTTTGTGATATTTTCTGGTAATTTTGTGGATTTTTTTTTTCTAATTTTCTGCTAATTTTATTGTTTTTTTGTTTTTTTTTTAACTTATAGTAATGTTAATTAAGTGTTTTTTGTTTTTTAACTCAAAACACTGTAATTTTCAAATTTACTGCAAATGAATATTGGCACTTGATATCAGTTATCAGTGTCCTGGATCACTAATACTGGTTTTGGTATCGGCCCTGAAAATCAATATTGGTCGACCCCTTGAATATGGAGGTGGGGGTGGGAAGGGTGGGGTGGGGTGGGGGAGGGGTACAGGACAGCACTGGGACACACTGGTTTGTACCTGTCTGTCTATGTGATAATGTCCAAACTGAAAAGTCGAAAAGAAACGTGGTTAAAGCAGCAGAGACAGAGTCGAGGCAGAACACATGAGAGCAGGGAGATCAGACCCGACGAACCCGCCGCCGCCGCCGCCGCCATCGCCACCGCCACCGCCGCTTTTATTTAACTGAGTTTTAACTGGGGGGAAACTGAGGATGTGGTTATGAATCAATATCAAAATCAAATAAACACCAAAAACAACCATACACTCTTTCAGTAAACAAGCATGAAGAGAACAGGAAAAAAAATCAAATTAAACATATTTTCAGAAAAGCACTCGCCGTGTTGCCTTTAATGACTTCTCGTCATAATTTATCATTAAATAAAGATTTGTCAGCCTGGATAGGAGGCGAATGTAAATTTAGATTACCCTGAATTACACCCTCTATCTATTCATCCCTCTAGAGGACAGATTTGATAAAGTGAATTAATGATTTACCCTTCATCCTCACTGACGATGATGATGATGATGAAGTTTATTATGTTATAGCATATTACAGCTTAAACTGTAATTTAGGACAGGACAGTTTAAATAAATTTTGGCTGTGTAATATGGAGATTAAATGCCGGTTTCACAATGTGAAGATAACATAGCTAATATTCTAGCAGTGGTTCTCAAGCTGTGGGTCGGGGCCCTGCAGAGGGACGCGGGATGATTTTTGGGGGGTCGCCAGCTGATTAACACATTGCGGGAAAGAAAAAGCAGTTTTAGCAGCCTATGCAATGTTATCATGGCTGGGTTTTTTTTTTTTTTTTCTGTTTTCTAGTGAAATACCAAGACAGCTGTTTTTCAAAGCCACGCCTCCTTTTGATCATTTAGCAACTGAAGCTACCTGAACAGGTGGTCGTCCTGGACTGAGAGTCACTGGGTTACAGTGCGGAGATAAATGCAACAAGACTTCATGATAATAAATATGAAGACAGATTTGTGAGAGTCAGCCCGCTGTAGTTCGCTTTAAATTTAAAGGTGCATTCTGTTTAGCTTATGTGGAGGTCAGTGCCTTTTAAATGGAGCATACAGGTATCAGAATCAGAAATACTTTATTACCGAAGACAAACTGGATCAGTTGCAGAAGAATATATTACATGCATAATTATAACAGCTGGCGAAAGAAATAAGAAATATAAACTATCCATGAAAAGGTAAAGGTAAAGGTGAGCTAAACAGTCAGTTTTGTGTGATAAAGCTAAGCAGCCGTTAGCTTTAGGGGCTGCAACTAACAAATATCTTCTTTGCCGATTCATCTGGTGAATTTTCCTTCTTTCTTTCTTTCATTTTTTTTTTTAGATGACTCGATTAATAATTTCATCCATAATAAAAATGTCCAAACTAATGATGAACGCCTGTGAGAAGGTCTGAGATGTTTTCAGGCTTTCCAGCAGCCGGAAAAACAATTTTTTAAAAAAAATGTTAGCGAAGAAAAGCAGGTGAATTTTTGCATTTAGCAAAACTAAAACTGTTCCATGTTTGGTGTTTTGGACTTGAAAAGTGACTGAAGAGATTAAAAGACTAATCTATAATCTATAATCAGCATAGCACAGGGAGGACGGAGTAATTAGTTTAGCTTTTAGCTCGTTAGCTTGTTGACATGGAGGTAAATTCTTACATAGGGAGGTGAGGCACGACACACACACACACACACACACACACACACA
>NC_043980.1:2115547-2140547 GCF_902150065.1 Myripristis murdjan | reverse complement strand
GAACACTGATTAATTCTGAGTCATGAAATCATGAGACAGAGCAGCATGAATCCCTAACCCAAACACACACACACACACACACACACACACACACACACACACACACCACTGTATTTCATCTGCAACACATGCCTTCTGCACAGCTTTAAAATAAAAAATATATACATCATCATCATATCATCTGAATCAGTTTTCCTTTAACTTTAACACTTAAATTATTCTTAACTGGGCCCTGAAAACCAGCAGTTAAGGGCTTTGGATCCTGGATTCAAATGTTTTAAAATGCACATAAAAAGTTGCATTAATGTCATGTTGATGGGTAATAAAAGACCTATTTACACTGCAAAAGTAAGAAAAAGTCCAAGACCACTTAAAAAACTATATAAAAATATTTTAAATATACAAAAATATATTTATATATATGTATGTATATGTAGAGAGCGAGAGAAACAGAAAAACTCTGACCAAAACAAACAAATGCAGAAATAAAGAATCTTTTAAATATATAAAAAATAAAAATCAAAATTTTTATCAAAACAAATAAATAAATAAATACAGCATATATAATTTAAATGTATTAAAATTATTCTTAATTTATTCATATTGAATTTATTATTACATTTATTATTATTGAATGTATTTATTAAACGTATTAGATATATTACATTTATTTATTATAATATTTTAATAGTTAAAATGATATAAAAAATAAAATAAAAATGCTTAAATATAAAAAAGCTGTATAAAGAAGAAAAATGCTTAATTTTTTATCTGTCTATATATCTGTATACATATAAATAAATAAACAAACAAATAAAGCATCTTCACAGTACAGGGTTTAAATGTTTCTATAGTTTATTTGGGTTTTCTCAAGGTCGATGTGACATGGCATGACAAAACATGGACATGAAGCTGGACGGTCACTGTTCCCCTGTTCTCTGTGTTCTCCTGTTCTTCTCTTCAGCTCCTCCTCATGTTCCTGCAGTGGAGAACGCTGTGCGGTGTCGCCCTCTGCCGGCCGGGGAGACGCAGTGCAGTAGGAGCGGACGGAGAAAAACACAGAAACGATAATAACAATACTGAAAAAATAATAATGTAAAATAAAATAAAACCACTGACACCAACAGTGGGACGTTGCTTTTTGGAGTGTTCACCTCTCCGATACTCATGATGTTTGATGTATTTCTGTGTGGTTGTGTAACATGTTTTCCATATTTCCTGAATTTCATGTGAGATAATTTTAATGAAATGAATAACTGGGCCGTTTTACACCCCGTGTTGTTTGTGTTTTAGCGTCTCTGTCAGATTTTATTTGGCTTTTACTTTGTTTTTGTTTTTTTTCCCCTCTCCAGTGTCTGCAGGCGGAGGGATCTGCTGCCACACGAGCCGCCGCAGGAGTCGCACTGTCGCCCCGCGGTGCGTAAAAAGCCTTCCGCCGCGGTATGTAGGTCGCCGTCGCGGCTTTATTTGCGTAATATCTCGAGCGCGCAAAACGCCGTAAATAACAAGGGGGGAGCCTCCAAACCAGGGAGGAGACGCAGGGACACCCGGTCGCTGTGTTCCGGCTCGCAGCGGAGGAGAGCGGGGCGGCGGAGGAGCGGAGGAGCACAGCGACGCGGAGCCGCAGGGAGTTAGAGCCAGAAAGCCGTCAGTTCAGTTCCTGCTGACATCCTCACTCTGCGGCCTCGACCCGAGCGAAACGGAGCAGAAATGCCGGGGATGATGGACAAGGGCTCGGAGTACCTGGGGAAGGGCCGCTCCAACGGCACCAAGAGCCCGTCCGCCGCCTCCAACGGACATTTTTCTGACGAGAGTGGCAGCGACGACGAGCACGGTATAGCCTCGAACACGCCGCCACAGCTCCGCCGCAGCCGCGCGTCCACCCTCAGATTACACCGCGTGAAAAACTCTAAATATCTCCATGTGTGTGTGTTTTTGTGTGTGTTGTTTGCAGATGTGGGGATGCGGGTCGGCTCGGACTACCAGGCCAGTATCCCCGAGTTCGAGCCCGGTGAGCCTTTCCTGCCTCTACCTGACCGACGGTAGCCTCGGCTCAGCGGCAGCGCCACAGCAGCCCGGCTGGCCCGCAGCCACACGGCGGCTAAATATCACTTACGAATAAACAAACAAACAAACAAACAGTTACGGTGATGTTAACGTCAGTAAAATCAGTGGATAAATAACTCCTGACGTCAGTTTGTCTGCGGTAAATAAACAAACGGTGATGCTGAAGGCTGAGCCAGCAGTGTGAGCCGAGGCTACCCACAACTTCTCAGTTACAAGTTGGAGCTCCGAGCCGCGGCTGGCTTTTAGTTTTTTATTTTTAATACCGACCCTGCGGGTTTCTCCGGGTTTTCTGTGCATTTTTCTCCTTTTCTCCCCTGAAGCCGCAGAGCTGCGCTCTGTCGGGGCTTTATTTCAGTTTCTGGACAAAATGACCCGCCAGTTCTGTCCAAAATGTTGGAGAAAGAGACACTTTGCACTGTGAGGACGCGTTATTTTGTTGGAAAGTGCAGAATCTTGTTTAAAAAAAAAAAAAAAATAAAAAAAATCTAAATAATAATAATGATGATGATAATAATAATAATATTATTATTAACAATAATTATTGTTATTATTGTTGTTATTGTTATTATATACTGTAATAACAACAGTAATAATCATTAACAACAAATAAGTGATCCTTAGAAAATTAATATAACCACACTTTCCTATGACTTATTATTTTCCTTTTAGAACATATTTTTTCCTCCACTATGTTTTTATTTCATTGATTTCTTTTATTATTTTATTTACAACAAAATAATAAAATATTTACTTTAAATATATCTAGATAATATATGTATATATGCATTCTGAATGAGTGTTTACACTTACAGACAGACAAAGAAAAATAATAATAATTGTGTCCTCACAGGCCTGAGCAGCATTTTAAAAAATATTTTTGAAAGAAATGAGAAGTTTGTTCAGTGAGTGAAATAAAAAAAATTCAAAATAAAAGCCCATCTGTCAGCACCTGGATTTATATTATTTGCTCTTTTTGTCCCTTATTTTACTTTATTTTATTGCATATAAATTGTGTTTGTTTGTTTTGTTTTGTTTTTTCTTTTCTTTTTTTTTTTTTTTTTTTACTGTAATTATCTTATAATTTTAATGTTCTTTTCCCCCAATAATATTTTTTTTTGCCATTAAAATTTTTCATGGATTCCTTTTGTCTTGATGGGTCCACAGCAGGTTGTGAGTCTGGCTTTTGGAAAGTGTAAAGTGTTAATTAATGCTACTCTGTGTGTGTATGTGTGTGCGTGTGTGTGTGTGTGTGTGTGTGTTCAGGTGCCACTAAGTACACAGATAAGGACAGTGGAGGGATGCTGGTCTGGTCTCCGTATCACACCATCGTCGACTCCAAACGTGAGTTCACCCTGTTGGTCTTCATGAGACGTGTGTGTGTGTGTGTGTGTGTGTGTGTGTGTGTGTGTGTGTGTGTGTGTGTGTGTGTGTGTGGTCTTTCTGTCCAACTGAAACTGAACGTGTGTGTTCCTCCTCAGTGGACGAGTACATCGCCATCGCCAAGGAGAAGCACGGCTACAACGTGGAGCAGGTAGGACTCACCTGAGCCTCACCTGGACGGGCGCTGAACAACACAACTGAAAATTAAAATTTACTCCATTAAAATCATTTTAAAGTTCCAGTCCAGTGATTTTGAATCTTTGGACTGTTTTTAAAAACATGGGAACAAGGCAACTGGCAAGTTCAACAACAACAACATTAACAATAATAATAATTTTTAAAAACTATTGGAACATTAATAACAAAAACAAAAACAAAACAAAAAAAAAAAACACTGAAAACTAGCCAAAAAAACAACCAGCAAACAAATAAAAAAATATACAGACAAAATTAGAATTAGTAAAATATATTTGTGATAATATTTTTAATGATATTACAATATTGTTATGTTCACCTGGAGCTCGTGTCCTCCGCTCTGTGTTTTTATTTATTTAATTTTTTTTTTTTTTCGGTCTCAGTCTCTGGGGATGCTCTTCTGGCACAAACACAACATCGAGAAGTCTCTGGCCGACCTGCCCAACTTCACCCCGTTCCCCGACGAGTGGACGGTGGAGGACAAGGTGCTGTTCGAGCAGGCCTTCAGCTTCCACGGCAAGAGCTTCCACCGCATCCAGCAGATGGTGACGCACCGCTTTCATACCTGTTACACCTGTCTCACTGCTAGAGCCGCCTCCACACTGGGTGGTGACTGGGAATGAGATTTTTCTTAGTTCTACGTAATCTGGATCTCAAAAGAGAGTTAAAGCTAACACCAGAGTCTGAGTGTGAAGCGTAGCGGCCTCTGGAAGCCCCTCAGCTGTGTTTTGTTTTGAGCTTCCTGTCTGATGCTGAAGGTTCTTTCGGTTTCGGCGCTGTGGTTTCATGTGTTCTCTCTGTCCCGCTCTGCCAGCTGCCAGACAAATCCATCTCCAGCCTGGTGAAGTACTACTACTCGTGGAAGAAGACCCGCTCCAGGACCAGCCTGATGGACCGGCAGGCCAGGAAGCTAGCCAACCGCAGCAACCAGGACGACAGGTGAGCCCAGACCCGTAAACCCGCCGGGCTGTGTGGACCTCAAACTGTAAGGTCACAGTATCAGGCAGCTTCTGACCAGTGAATCACAGATCAAACAAAATATATCTGTCCATATATATGCTTTTATATGACCATATATCTGTCTATAACTATGCATACATATTTATATGTGTGTATATAGATATTTATTTTTATTTAGATATTTATTTTTATATACATCTTTAGTAAAAGGGGATCATATATTCGGTATTAATTACTAAATTACCCAAAGCATCTTTTTTCCATTATGTCCGTTAAAAAAAAGTTTTCATCTTGACAGTTATCAGTCATCCCGTATGCAGATATACATATGATCCAAATCAGTATCAGAGTGCACTGCATTAATCAAACTATTTAACATGTTCAGTATCGACGGGACGGATCAGTCACGCGGTGCAAACCAACACGATCTCAGTTTGGGAGAGAGACACACTTTTATTTTGAAGGGACAGGTGGCTGAGAGAGGATGTGTGATTGGTTTAAATTTTAATTAGCAGCCTCTGGAGCAGGATGATGATGTCACCGTTTGATCCGCTCCATGCCGGCGGTCAGAGTCAGATCGGACCGATGCTGATTTTCGTCTGAAGGTCCTCAGGGGTCAGAGGGGTCAGAGGTCACGGGCGGGCTGCAGCAGGGTCATGTGACGACTCGTCATTACTCACTCTTTGCCTGTTGATCTTCTTGTTGCTATAGCGACGAGGAGATGGAAGAGGCCAATCCCATCGAGGCGAACGACAGCGACTACGACCCCAACAAGGAAACCAAGAAAGAGGTGCCTGGACACACACACACACCCACACACACACACACACACAGACACAGACACAGACACTGACACTCTGCTGTTGCCATGACAACACCAAACTCAGCATCAGCCCACGCTGACCTGAGACCTGCTGCTCGCCGCCTCAGAGACGAGATCAAGTTACATTTTTTACCGTCTGGTTTTCAGCTTGTGCGGCTCACAGGTTTAGGCTCGTGGGTTCAGGCTCGTGGGTTCAGGCTCGCGGGTTCAGGCTCACGGGTTCAGGCTCACGGGTTCAGGCTCGCGGGTTCAGGCTCACAGGTTCAGGCTCACAGGTTCAGGCTCAAAGGTTCAGGCTCACAGGTTCAGGCTCACAGGTTCAGGCTCAAAGGTTCAGGCTCGCGGGTTCAGGCTCACGGGTTCAGGCTCACGGGTTCAGGCTCACGGGTTCAGGCTCACGCGTTCAGGCTCAAAGGTTCAGGCTCACGGGTTCGGGCTCGCGGGTTCGGGCTCACGGGTTCGGGCTCGCGGGTTCAGGCTCGCGGGTTCAGGCTCACGGGTTCAGGCTCAAAGGTTCAGGCTCGCAGGTTCGGGCTCACGGGTTCGGGCTCGCAGGTTCAGGCTCGTGGGTTCAGGCTCAAAGGTTCGGGCTCGTGGGTTCGGGCTCACGGGTTCAGGCTCACAGGTTCAGGCTCACGGGTTCAGGCTCACAGGTTCAGGCTCAAGGGTTCAGGCTCACGGGTTCAGGCTCACGCGTTCAGGCTCACGGGTTCGGGCTCGCGGGTTCGGGCTCACGGGTTCGGGCTCACAGGTTCAGGCTCGCGGGTTCAGGCTCACGGGTTCAGGCTCAAAGGTTCGGGCTCGCAGGTTCGGGCTCACGGGTTCGGGCTCGCGGGTTCAGGCTCGTGGGTTCAGGCTCAAAGGTTCGGGCTCGTGGGTTCGGGCTCACGGGTTCAGGCTCACAGGTTCAGGCTCACGGGTTCAGGCTCACGGGTTCAGGCTCACAGGTTCAGGCTCACGGGTTCAGGCTCACGGGTTCAGGCTCACGGGTTCAGGCTCACGGGTTCAGGCTCAAAGGTTCAGGCTCACGGGTTCAGGCTCAAAGGTTCGGGCTCATGGGTTCGGGCTCACGGGTTCGGGCTCGCGGGTTCAGGCTCACGGGTTCAGGCTCACGGGTTCAGGCTCAAAGGTTCGGGCTCACGGGTTCGGGCTCGCAGGTTCGGGCTCGTGGGTTCAGGCTCAAAGGTTCGGGCTCGTGGGTTCGGGCTCGTGGGTTCAGGCTCACAGGTTCAGGCTCACGGGTTCAGGCTCACGGGTTCAGGCTCACGGGTTCAGGCTCGCGGGTTCAGGCTCACGGGTTCGGGCTCGCAGGTTCAGGCTCGTGGGTTCAGGCTCGTGGGTTCGGGCTCACGGGTTCAGGCTCACAGGTTCAGGCTCACGGGTTCAGGCTCACGGGTTCAGGCTCGCGGGTTCAGGCTCGCAGGTTCAGGCTCGCAGGTTCAGGCTCGCAGGTTCAGGCTCACAGGTTCAGGCTCACAGGTTCAGGCTTACAGGTTCAGGCTCTCGGGTTCAGGCTCTCGGGTTCAGGCTCTCAGGTTCAGGCTCGCGGGTTCAGGCTCGTGGGTTCAGGCTTACAGGTTCAGGCTCATGGGTTCAGGCTCTCGGGTTCAGGCTCTCGGGTTCAGGCTCTCAGGTTCAGGCTCACAGGTTCAGGCTCGTGGGTTCAGGCTTACAGGTTCAGGCTCGTGGGTTCAGGCTCTCGGGTTCAGGCTCTCAGGTTCAGGCTCGTGGGTTCAGGCTTACAGGTTCAGGCTCGTGGGTTCAGGCTCACAGGTTCAGGCTCGCGGGTCGTCCCTGTGTCTCTGATCCAAACTCCGTCGTCTCGTCTCACAAACGTTGTTCCACCCTCGAGCCTCAGCTCAGTCGATGCTTTGGCTCCGTCTCACTTTTGAACCTGAATGAAGATTTAAAAAACTCCCAGTTTCCTTTATGGCCTCATGGAGTGATCTTTACGTCTGTTGTCTTTGCTTCGTTCTGTCCGCCGCCTGTCAGCTCTGTGTCGGATCGATAAACCCCCCCGGCTCGGTGAAGCCGGGTACACACCGTACAGCGTCACACCTGATCTCTGTCCCGGACAAACTGCCCCCTCAGCAGGTCTGCACCGCCCGGGACGTCCCGGTCATTTTCCAACCAACGCGGTGGAAATTTTTGCCGTCGCTCTTGTGTGAGAGGGAGCAGCGAGCTGTGGCTTCTAGTGGTGCTCTTCTTCAGTGCACCTACTGTTGTCCCGCCTGGGGGGCCCCCGTCCAGCCTGGGGGCTCCCGTCCCCCGGGGCCCTCAGCGGCTCAGTGGAGCTGAAGCCCAATCCAATCCAAATCCAATGGGAATATTCCAAAAACATGAGAAGGAAGCACATCCCAGATTTCACTCCATGTCTCCTGTTACGTGGCCGAGGTTCTGTGGCTCAGTAAGCCGGTGATTTGGGAGTATTTGTCCTCCTCACCTGGAGGGTTTGGGCTGTGCTGCCGTCCCCTTCAGCGCCTGGTCGGCTGTTTGCAGTCAGCAAACAAACTGTATCTGTGTTTGAGTGTTTCTGCCCTCGGTGCCAAAAAATGTGTCCAGATAACCGGATAATTTTGCCATTTTCACAGCAATAATACATAAACTTACTTTATTTTCTGGCTGCTGATTCAGGATCAGGTTTTCTTTTCCACATGCACAGAGAGTGTTGGAGAAATCAGATCCCAGATCTGTGTTTAGAGGGAAACATTCAGAAAGCTTTATTTTTCTCCCACCTGCATTCTGTGAATACTCCGCCTCTGATTGGCTCGTACTCGTTACCTTCACAGGTTGGGTTGGTTTTATTTTGAAGACACCATTGATGTGATGTATTTCCTGTTGAAACAGGAAGCTTCAGGTGGATGAGAGAGGATGTTTACAGAAAATTTTTCCAGCAGGATGATGATGTCACTGTGTGAGGAAGTAGAGGTCATGTGAGGTCACTTCCTGGGGACTTTAAGGTTAGGGTCAGTGGTGGGGGTCAAGGGTTAGCCAATCAGAGGCAGAGGAGGGCAGCAGCTTGGCAGAATGTGGTTGGGAATAAATGAACGCGTTCAGGAGCGTCTCTCTGACACGTTTCCCCCTCTGCTTTCTCCTGGTTTGCTCTCGGACGGTGATTTTCTTTAAAACACTGCACAGTCACGGTCATGGCGGTAACAAACAGTGGATACCTGTGTGTCTGAGGGCGGCTGTGACCATAAACAGCACCAGCGTGGACCACATGAGTGACCAGGGTGGGAAAAAAAAGGGGACAGACTCCAAAAGTCCTGAACCATTCACTAAAACGAGCAGAGAAAATAACAATCAGACGGCAGGAACGTCATTTACGGCTCGAACTTTTGCCAAACCAGCAGGAAATTCAACAGAGTGTGTGTGTGTGTGTGTGTGTGTGTCAGAACCAGGTGGAGCCTCCGGTCCCGGGCTCCAAGGTGGGTCTGGGCCGCCGGGAGCACCAGACCCTGCAGCACCGGCACCACCAGCGCTCCCGCTGCCGCCCGCCCAAAGGCATGTACCTGACCCAGGAGGACGTGGTGGCCGTGTCCTGCAGCGCCTCGGCCGCCAACACACTCCTCCGCCAGCTGGACATGGAGCTGGTCTCCCTCAAGAGACAGGTAGGGGGCGCCACACCTCACCACATCAGTGTTTAAATATGAGGCCTTCAAAGTCATCAAAGAGTTTTTTTACACTTGAAGTCTCAACCCTCACCGCTCTGGTCCCTTCATCACACCCATTTTAGTGGGGGGGGTCAGGGGGTCTTCGGGGGGGGTCAAAGGTCAACAGTAGAAGCCAAAAAGAAGTGAACATCATCTGAAAGCTGGAACCTGAAGAAATCTGGACTAAACACTGGGTTTTGCTCAGGCACCTTTTTATTTAGCGTGTCTAAGGGTTATAACATTATGATGGAAGTATATGAAGCCGTTCCCATTATCAGATATGTCTCATCAATTATTAAAGCAGTTTTTTAATGTTGATATCAGTCGTTAAACAGATTTGGTGCAACATGTCAGAAATCCCTCCACAGCTCCACATCAGACCCTGAGGAACGCCATAGAGAACATCAGGCTTTGATTTGGAAACATTTGGAAATTTCTGTAATAAATTTATTTTTCGGTGATTATTCCGTGGCTAATTTACATAAACACTTCATCTAGTTTCTTTATCAGTCCGTCCGTCTTTTTGTCAAAATGTTCTTCTGCATCGGATCGACTTCCTGCTGTTGTAAAACTTTGAAAAACCACCGACACATTTATTAAAGTGTGTGTGCTGTTGATGAAGTGTGTGTGCTGTTCGAGCTGCAGGGGGCAGTAAAGTGTTTGTGATGTTTGTGGCGTTCAGGTGCAGAACGCCAAGCAGATGAACAGCGGCCTCAAACACCTGATGGAGGCCGGCATCGACGAGTTCAGGCTTCCTGAGGTGAGTCTCTTTTTTTTTTTTTTCTCAGGAATAATTCACAGATGAAGATTAAATATAATAATATAATAATAACAATATCACTGACAGGAAGGTTTGCTGCCAGAAAACAGTGAAACAGCTCAGTCTGTCCTCGACCTGCCAGTTTACTGTCATTTTAAGCAGAAGTGAAGCCTTTTCTCACTTAGTTTGGATTTTGACCACCAGGGGGCGACGTGACTCCTCTCAGTCACAGCCTGTCAGTCAGTCTCAGCGCTCTGGGAAAAGGCTTCCTGCTGCAGGCGCCTGCTTCAAAACAAGAAGCAGCTTTACTGTCATTTTACAAAACACAGCCAGATTTCATTTAGCAGCCATTCCTGCAGCAGCTACAGTCTTAAGATGGTATTAAGTTTAATAAAAATAATGATAAAGTGCAGCAAAATAAAAAAAAATACTGTGCATAGTTATTAGAAGGTGCAATAAAAAAGCAGTTTATGCAGTCGTCCATGTTATTGGACTGAGAGGTAGTACAGGTAGTAGTTGGTGTGTGTGTGTGTGTGTGTGTGTGTGTGCGTGCCAGAGAGCGTCCCGGGTGGGCGGGGTCATGCTGGATCTGTGTGGCCCGTCGGAGGAGGCGGCTCGAGTGGATCTCCTCCAGGCGTGCGAGTGGGGAGCCGATGATTAGGCTTTACACGATTTTTGGGGCCGATCACTGATCAATGAGTTTAAATAAACCCATCACCGATCAATGAGTTTAAATAAACCGATCACCGATCAGTGAGTTTAAATAAACTGATCACCGATCCGATCACATGATGGAGCAACACGTCTATTTAAATAACTTGTTTATTTACTGTATATTATGTACTGTTTACTGAGCATCAACAAAAGTATTCTCAAGCATTTTTGCCGATGTTTAACAATCTTTGCCCCAAACTGACAGAGGGTGAAACATCAGTGACCTCTAGGGGGCGTTCAGGGACCGGCCAGACAGAAGGTCAAAGGTCAGTCAGGTCAAACCAAAATAACTTGAGACAGAAATAATGGGCGCAACAACGTACTGTAATTAAATGACTTTATTGTAATTAAATTACTTTGCAGTAACAAAATAGCTTGAGTTTTCTGTCTCAGATACTTTGATGACGTCCCACACCGCCGACGTGTTTGTTTGAATCCCACAGCGAACGATTCAAGAGCTCAAAGAGGGCTCAAAGCTAACATGATGGTGGCAAGGCAAGGCAAGTTTATTTATATAGCACAATTCAACACAAGGTAATTCAAAGTGCTTTACAGAAACATTAAAAGCAACAAGACACAATTTAAAACAATAAAAACAGTCAATAAAAAGGGAAATAGAAATTTAGAATGATAGTGATAATAAAATACAGTAACATAAAATAACAACAGGCTCAGTTCACTGCCTGAGCTAGACGGGCCAAGGCCGTGATGGTCTATATCACACCTGAGGCTCCCTGCCACCAAAAAGTGAACTTAGACAAAATTTTAAGTTTAAATTCAAAACCGGCTCCGTCAGAGATCTCAGCTGGATCTCTGTCCCTGCTGGTGCGGGACTTCTTGGGAGTAAATGAGACATGAAACGATGCAACGGGAGCATCTGCAAAAAGCTTCAACAGGACGATGACGTCACTGATCGGATCGGCGAGTTAAGACGTTACAGCCGAGCACACAAATTTCATAAAATGCAAAATATCGGCCGATCCGATACAGCCGATCAGATCGATCCTGGAGCCGTTTCCTCTGGACGCGGTGCAGCCGGCACACCTCAGCCTGCCTCCTCAGGTCAGGACGCTCTCTGCTCCTCAGAGGAGGAGGAGGTGCTGAGTCTCCTCATTAACCCTGAACCCTGCCTCTGCTCCTGCAGTGCAACCAGAAGGTGAACGCCCGCTGGACCACCGACGAGCAGCTGCTGGCCGTGCAGGGTGAGCCTCCGCCGCCTCAACGCACCTCCAACGCACCTCCAACACACCTCCAACGCACCTCCAACACACCTCCAACGCACCTCCAACACACCTCCAACGCACCTCCAACGCACCTCCAACACACCTCCAACACACCTCCAACACACCTCCAACGCACCTCCAACACACCTCCAACGCACCTCCAACGCACCTCCAACGCACCTCCAACGCACCTCCAACGCACCTCCTCTGACACTTTAGAGGAGCCATTTTTATTAGAGGAGAAAAGTCTCTCCATCATTCCCTTCACTTGAATGTAAAAATTAAAAATTCAAATTCAAAATTAAAACACACATTTGAAAAATCCTGATGTCATGAATGACGACGATGTAAAGCGAGCAGCAGCAAAGTGGAGCCGTGTGGCTCCTCGGCCGAGAAAAGTAAAAGAAAAAACATTTTTCTGAATTTTTTTCTTACAAATTCACAATTTTATAATCTTTTCAGGTTTTTCTTGTAAATTTGCCTCTTTAACCTCAGAGAACATCTGAGGTTTTTTCTTGTAAAATTTATGAATTTAATCTCAGAATTTTTTTTTTTCCTGAACAATAACTGTCTGTCTGTCCATCTGTCTCTCTCTCTCTCTCTCTCTCTCTCTCACTCTCTCTCTCTCCCTGTCTGTCCCTCTCTCTGCCTGTCTCTCTCTCTCTCTCTCTCTCTCTCAATTCAATTCAATTCAATTCAATAAGCTTTATTGGCATGACTGTAGTACATACAATATTGCCAAAGCATTTTTGGACAGACATGTAACAAAACAGTGGTGATATACATAAAATAAAATAATACAGATAATAATAGGTAATTAAGTATAACCTATGTATGTGTGTGTGTGTCTGCATGCGCGCGTGCGCGTGTGTGTGTGTGTGTGTGTGTGTGTGTGTGTGTGTGTGTGTGTGTGTGTGTGTGTGTGCGTGTGTGTGCGCGTGCGCGCGTGCGCGCGTGCGCGTGTGTGTGTGTGTGTGTGTGTGTGTGTGTGTGTGTGCGCGCGTGTGCGTGAGTGCGTGCGTGTGTGCGTGTGTGCGTCTAGGTCACTCACTGTCCCTCAGGTTGTGGCATGCTGATACGTACTGGGCAGCAAGATCTGCCCTCTCTCCTTCTCCCAGGAGGATTTTTAATTTGGAGAGCTCGTTTCTCTCTCTGAAATCTGGGATTTTGCAGCTAAATTTATTAAAATAAGTGTCTCTTATTTCTTTAGATTTTTCACATTTTAGGAGGAAGTGCATCTCTGTCTCCACCTCACCTGTCGAGCAGTGACCGCATATTCTCTTCTCTTTTGGTTGCCATGATTTTTTGTGTCGTCCTTTTTCGATTGCCAGTTGGTGGTCACTGAGCCTGTACTTGGTGAGGATCTGTCTCTGCTTTCTGTCTCTGACAGTGGAGAGATATTCTGCCAGCTCATATTTTCTTTTTAGGGCCAGATAACATTCTGATCTGCTTTGGTTCTTAGTTTCTTCTTTCCAATGTTCTAAATAGGTTTCTCTACATTGTTTTATAATTTGTTTGACTCTGATTGGTGTTTGGGAAGCAGAGCTGGTGTGAGGCTGGTCAGGGGGTGTCTGAGGAGGGGTGCTGAGTCTCAGCACCAGCTGACATAGGGGGCTCTTTTCTGGGCTCAGCTCTTGGGTTTGAAGGGCTTGGGAGTGCAGGGTGTCAGGGGGGCTGGATCTGAGGTGGTTAAAGAATTGAAGTGCTCTCTGTTGGATGTTAATTATGAGGGGGTATCTGCCTAATTCTGCTCGACATGTATTTGTTGGTGTTTTTCTGTTTATGTGTAAGATGTGTCTACAGAATTCGGCGTGTAATGATTCAGTTGGGTGTTTGTCCCAGTGGGCATAGTTATGATGACTGAGTGGACCCCAAACTTCACTACCATACAGCGCAATGGGCTGGATGACACTGTCAAATATTTTAAGCCAGATTTTTACAGGAATTTGGAAATTATAAAATTTTCTTTTAATTGCATTTAGAGCTCTTCGGGCTTTTTCTTTTAGTGCATTCACTGCCATGTTGAAACTTCCTGATGCTGTTATGGTTAGACCAAGGTAGGTATAACTCATGCTATGTTCAATGATCTGGTTATTTATGGTGAATTTGTGTTTATTTTCTTGGCATCTGGGGCGTTTTTGAAAAATCATAATGTTAGTTTTCTTCATATTTACTGCCAGGGCCCAGCTCTGACAGTATTTTTCTACTATCTCTAGCTGATGCTGTAGTCCTTGTTCAGTAGGAGACAGTATAACAAGGTCATCGGCATAAAACAGACATTTCACCTCTTGATCTAGGAGGGAGAGGCCTGGTGCAGCACATTGGTTCAACTGAAGAGCAAGTTCATTTATATAAATATTGAACAGAGTTGGACTCAAATTGCAGCCCTGACGGACGCCTCTTCTCTGGGTGAAGAAATTGGTTCGTTTGTCTCCGATTTTGACAGCACATTTATTTTCTAAATACATTGATTTGACTAGATCATATATTTTGCCCCCTATACCACAATGTAGGAGTCTGTAGTAGAGCCCCTCATGCCAGATGGAGTCAAAAGCTTTCTTAAAATCAATAAAGCAAGTGAATATCTTACCATTTTTTGTTTGGTGTACATGTTTGTTGATTAAAGTGTGAAGGGTATATACATGGTCAGTGGTGCGGTGTTTTGGGAGGAACCCAATTTGGTTTTTACTCAAAACAGAGTGTTGCTCTAAGAAATCTAGTATTCTTTTGTTGAGAATACTACAGAATAATTTACCGAGGCAGCTGCTGACACAGATGCCACGGTAGTTGTTAGGGTCTGATTTGTCCCCACTCTTATGAATTGGGGAAATCAGCCCTTTGCACCAGATGTCAGGAAAATGTCCTGACTGTAGTACAATGTTGAACAATTTCAACACTGCACCTTGCATGTGTGGGGTGCTGCATTTAAGCATTTCATTTTTAATGCTGTCTGGACCACAAGCTTTCCTTAGCCGGAGAGTATTTGTTTGTGTGATCAGTTCTTCCCAGGTAATTGGGAAATCAAGGGGGTTTTGGTTGTCTTTAATTGTTTCTTCTAACGTTTGGAGTTTTTCTTTCATGATGCATTGATCTGAGTTAATTTGACTTATTGGTATGTCTTTGTACAGATTTTCAAAATGTGTTCTCCAGATGTCACCATTTTGGATAGGTAGTGCTTGTGGTTGCTTTGTGTTGAAATTGTTCCACATATCCCAGAATTGATTCTGATTTATGGCATTCTCAATATCTTCAAGTTTCATGTGGGTGTAATTTTGTTTTTTGTTCCTAATTGTACGTTTGTATTTGCTTAGAATTTCGTTATACCTAATGCGCAGGGCAGGGTTGTTTGGTTGCCGATGTTTTTCATTTGCCATCTTTCTCAGGTCCTTTCTGATCATCTTGCATTCTTGGTCAAACCATTTTTCTGTGTTTTGCCTTTTAACAGGCTTCCTTTTTTGTTTAAGGCCAGCTTTAATAGCTGCCTTTTGGAATAGGATATTAATATCATCTATGGCCTTGTTTATACCATTTCTGGTAGGGATATATTGATTATTGTTGTATATTGTTATGTCATTCATTAGATCAGGTGAGTTTAAGGCCATATAGAATTTGTCTCCACTGTCTGGGCCCCATCTAAAAGTAGGATTTAATTTGTACAGTTCATTGGGTTCCCTTTTAGTGTCACTTATGTGACCTGAAAGTTTAAGGAACACGTTTATTTGGTTGTGGTCTGAGAGGGGGGATTGCTGTCTGACAGTGAATGCACTGATAGTGGTGGGGTCCATGTCAGTGATTGCATAGTCCACGACACTAGACCCAAGGGCTGAGGAGAATGTGAATCTCCCTAAAGAGTCCCCTCTGAACCTACCATTAACTATGTACAGGCCTAAGGCCCGACAGAGATGCACTACCTCCCTGCCACTTTGATTTATTTGAGAGTCAAGGTTGCTCCGACGTGTGACAGTTGGTGTGGTGAATGGGGCAGGTTGACCAAACACATGGCTGTTGCCTTGTGGGTTGATGATATCAGGTTCAATTCCTGTTCGTCCATTCAGGTCTCCAGTCAAGAGTGTGTTTCCTTGGGTCTGGAAATAAGCAATTTCTGAATGGAGAGTTTCAAAAATGTCTTCCTCAAAATAAGGAGAGTCTGCTGGGGGTATATAAATAGCACAGAGATAAAGATCCCTATCAGTGATGCCCAGGGTTTGGTCTAATTTTAGCCAAATGTGAGATTTACCTTGTTTTACTGGTGAGATCTGATGGCAAAGATTTCCTTTATACCACACCAGGATCCCTCCCGATGTTCTTCCCTTGCGTATGTTTTTTAATTTTGTCGAGGGCACCATGACTTCATTATATCCTGGAGGGCAGTGAGTGAGTTGATTATTGTGACACCATGTTTCTGTTAACACTATTATATCGACATCTTTGACAGATTTCATGAATTCTGGGTTTTCACTCTTCAGCTCAAAGGTTGAGGAGTGGAGACCCTGAATATTCCAGCAGCTTATATGAAATGAACGCATTAAAACAGTCAAAATGGACCTGTATAGTGAGACGAATATGAAAACACCTACAACTATCTATACGTTTATGGTACTGAATAATAATTTGGTGTGAATTTTACAGGAGGTATGAACTATTTTCACTAATAATATTTTCACTAAATTCAACTGTATTGATTACTACTATTGCTATTATTATTATCCTAATGGTACAGTACATTTCCATGCTGTTCTATTGCTTAAGCGTGTTCCGGGTGTGTATGTCTTAGCTGAGCAGAAGCCGTGTGCACAGGGTGTGTAGCATCTCTCTGATGTATCCCAACTCAGAGGTAGTGGAGCAGGGGACTGTGACTGTGGGCTGAGCTGCAACTGCTGCGTAGCTCCTCTGCTGAGGGTGTGGAGGAGGACCAGGGGCAGGTGCTGCTGCGTAGCTCCTCTGCTGAGGGTGTGGAGGAGGACCAGGGGCAGGTGTTGCTGCGTAGCTCCTCTGCTGAGGGTGTGGAGGAGGACCAGGGGCAGGTGCTGCTGCGTAGCTCCTCTGCTGAGGGTGTGGAGGAGGACCAGGGGCAGGTGCTGCTGCGTAGCTCCTCTGCTGAGGGTGTGGAGGAGGACCAGGGGCAGGTGCTGCTGCGTAGCTCCTCTGCTGAGGGTGTGGAGGAGGACCAGGGGCAGGTGCTGCTGCGTAGCTCCTCTGCTGAGGGTGTGGAGGAGGACCAGGGGCAGGTGCTGCTGCGTAGCTCCTCTGCTGATGCCGTAGACGAGGTTGGTGGCCAGGGGCTGGGTAGGGGGAAGGTGGCCTCCTCTGGCTGCGCTGCACAGTGGTGAGGTGGTGGGCATGTGGGGAGTGGGAGGGCGGGGCTGAGCTGTTGTGTCTCTTCACAGCAGGAGGGATGATCCTGGGGTGATGATGGGGTGGGGGAGGTCTGGGGTAGTCTCTAGAGCTCCTAGTGGAGGAGGGGGTGGAAGGGTTGCGTCCCAGGGCTGTGTCTTTGAGGGATTTTGCGAATGTCTTCACCCCCTCTCTGTGTAAGTGGAGTCCGTCATAGAGATCCCAGGTGCCAATAGTTGGGTGGAGGGCCAGGTGGACATTTGGTAAGGTGGCACATCCTCTTCTGATCTCCATATTAATGTCATGGATGACATGAGGAGGGGTGTCTGTCCTGGGTAATAAGGTGGAGACCACAATGCGGGTGTCAGGGAACTCCCTACTGGCCTGTTCCGCCATCTTCCTCACTGCCTCAGCGGTGTCCTTACGGAGTCTGTGCAGGTCATTTGTTCCTGTGTGGATCACTAGGCATTGAGGGCTTTTGAGGGTCTCCTTTTTTAACAGCTTCATGGCCTGACCTGTGGAGCTGCAGCGTTTGGACAGCACTTTCTTTCCAGGAAATAGTTTGCTTGTGTCCAGGAATTTCCCATTTGAGTCAGTCAGCAGGACCACTTGTGGGGCTTGTTCTTCAGGCTGGGTGGAGGGAGGCTGGGATGGGCAGAGCTGGCTGTTGGTAGCTGGCTGTGTGGGTGTATCAGGAGGTGCTGGGGTGCTGTTCAGCTGGGTGCAGAGCAGAGAGGGTGGGTCAGAGACAAGGCAGAGATTTGGGGCACTGGCAGGGGGAGTCTGTGTCTCTGCACTTGTCATTTTGGGGGCTGATGAGAGTTGGTCTGCCAGGTGTTGGATTTGTCTGGTGAGGCTCTTTTCTCTCTTCTTCGCATCATCGTTTGCTTTGGCTAACTGAGCACGGAGCACATTGTTCTCCTGTTTGAGGGCTTCTAGACTTCTTCTCAGGTCAGATGCCAAGGCCTGGTTGTCTCTCTTGAGCTGTTGGAGCTCCTCTTTGAGCTGTTGCAGAGTGTTGTCTGGGGGGTCAGACAGTCTGGCCTGGGTCAGCTCTTTGAATTCAGCAAAGTCCAGCTCCAGTAGGGCCATACTCTCCTTCAGTTGGTTGGTGAAGCTGCCGGGTGTAGGAGGGGCAGAGATGGACAAGGTGGCAGGGTTTTCTGCTGGGCTCTCGTCATTTTCACTGTCGTAGGTGACACGGATCCTCTTGGTGTCCACCTCAGCTTTTAACAGGGGGAACGCTTCTTCAAAGGACTCCAGGTTGGCTTCACTTCCTTGGACCATGACCTTTCCTTTGGTGTAGTACGTTATGGTAAGCAGAGGGTCATCCTTGTCAAGGTGTTCATCCTTACAGATTTTTAATCTGCCTCCTGAGCCGATGCCCTCACTGGATATGTATTCATAGTGACTGCACAGAGTATCCTTCCAAATGTAGATGGAGTCAGTGAAGAATATAAAGTTATTCTTCTTCTTTCCTTCTCTTTGTTGGGCGTAGTCAGTGAAGAGGACCTCTGGGTTTTCACGTAGTGTCTTGTCTTTGTGTTTCTCTTTAGCTGTTACACTTTTACATTTAGCAGGGTACTCAATTTCCCTGCTCTGTGCTCTGAGGGCTGTGCTGTTTGTAGCTGCCTGCTGACCAGTTTCCATGGCAACTGCTTGTTTACTTGAGGATGAGCTAGGCTAACTGTCAACTCCGCTAGCTTTCCTCCCTTCAAGCCCGCAGACACCAGTGAGGAAGCAAACCGGATATAATCCAAACAGATCAATGCCACCAGCAAGGATCCTCCAGTTCTTCCTTTCCTCTCTCCTTCCTCGCTCATAAAATGACACTTCTGTCAGCTTTTCTGGTGCAGTTTCTCCCTTGGAATCTTGGTAACAGTGGCAGTTGGTGGCAGTTAACTGTTTTGTTTGCTAGCTGTTTTGATTTAAAAATGTATCCAAAGGTGATATTTCCTTTTCAGTTCTTGCTGATTAAAGTTGTCACCTTTTCTTTAGAGTCCTTTCTGAAGATTATTTGAAGGTTATTTTGCAAAATGTCCCATTTTTAGGTCCAAATTTGAGATGTATTCAGGAGCTCATTTTTGCTGCAGCCTCTCTTGTTGAAAGTTCTCTTGTCTCTCTCTCTCTCTGTCTGTCTCTCTCTCTCTGTCTGCCTGTCTGTCCCTCTCTCTGCCTGCCTGTCTCTCTCTCTCTCTCTCTCTCTCTCTCTGTCTGTCTCTCCCTCTCTCTCTCTCTCACTCTCTCTCTCTGCCTGTCTCTCTCTCTCTCTCTGTCTCTCTCTCTCTCTCTCTCTGCCTGTCTCTCTCTCTCTGTCTCTCTCTCTCTCTCTCTGCCTGTCTCTCTCTCTCTCTGCCTGTCTGTCTGCAGGCGTCAGGAAGTACGGGAAGGACTTCCAGGCGATCGCCGACGTCATCGGCAACAAGACGGTGGGCCAGGTGAAGAACTTCTTTGTGAACTACCGGCGGCGGTTCAACCTGGAGGAGGTGCTGCAGGAGTGGGAGGCCGAGCAGGGCACCCGCGCGCCCAACGGGGACAGCGCCGCCTCTGGAGAGGAGGGGAAGAACAGCTCCACCACTCCGTCCGGGAAGAGCACCGACGAGGAGGACGAGGAGGTGAGACAGACGGACGGAATAACAGAGAATCAATATGAAACAGTCAGAAAATACACCGACTGTCCTTTTGATCATCAGTTAAATATTTTGGTCATTTATTTTGTAGTAAAAGCACTAAACATCACCTGATTCCTGCGTCACTAAAGGCTCAAGACTGTCCTCCTTTTCTCTGTTCATATAAAATCAGGGCTCTAAATACTTTTTTTTCTGTTTTCTGTTAAATTGCAAGTTGTCAAAAAAATTTCTGCAATCTGTGAATTAAAAACGGATTATTTCAAATCTCATAGTCTTAGTTTATTAAGTTCTGGCGCAGGCGAGTGTTGTTTTTTTTTTTTTTTTTTTTTTTTTTTCCATGCTGCAGTTTGGGACTTATTTTTCTTGCCATGAGTTTCCGAAGGGCTCTGATGTTCGCCGACTTCAGTGCATTTACGTTGAGTTTAGCGGCTTCTTCCATATTTGGCGTCTTCCGCACCAAATATTTTACGGGTATTTGCAGATTTTATTAAGAAGAAATCACACAGAAAACTGTTTATAACATCTTTATTCTTTATTGGACCCACTGCAAGCCAGATCGGGTGGAAAAGGACAAAAGTACCTGGATTTTTTTTTTTTTTTTTTTTTTTTTTTTTGCCTGCAAAATTGCAAGTCGTTCTTATTTTTTTCTGCAATCTCGAAAATTTTGTCTGCAAATTGCAGGTTGCAGGTGCGTATTTTTTTTTTGGCTGCTGGTCAGACTGAGGAAAACATTTGAAGACGTCACTTTTGGGGGTGGGGGGGGGGGGGCGATATCGGAGAGTTTGCAGCTTTGTCAAAATATCCCACTGCTGTTTGTCAGTATTGAATAGTCAAATCAACTCTGTGTGAACCTGGAGCGTGAGAAGGTGTCAGATCAGATCACAGCCGCGCACTTTACCGCCTGTTAGCCTCACACACAGCAAACTGCTCAGAAACCAGGCTCACAATCACTGATGCAACCAGCCAGAAAACAGACAACAGCTTGTGACCTGACCTGAACCTCGGTAACTTTAGCCCCGCCCTCCTCTCTCCACAGGGCCAGGTGACCTCCACAGGTGCATCTCCCGCGACCTCCTCCTCCTCCTCGGCTCAGACTCCCGTGACGTCCAGCACCTCCTCCTCCTCCTCCTCCTCCTCCCTCCACCAGCCTCCTCCGCTGCTCCGCCCGTCGCTGCCGGCCACGCCCTCCCTGCACCGCCAGCCCCCGCCCCTCCAGCAGCAGGCTCGCTTCCTGCAGCCCCGCCCCGCCCTGCACCAGCCCCCGCCTCTCATCCGGCCCTCCAACCCCCTGCCCCCGCGCCTCAACCCCCGCCCTCCCGCCCCCGTTACCCTCGGCAACAACCCCGGCAACCCCGGCGGGTCGGGTCCGAGCTCCGCCCAGCAGCCGTCCGGCCTGGCGGTCCACCAATCAGAGATGGCGTCCTCTTCCTCGCTCCACTAGCAGACATGAGACTGACCTGGGAGATGATGTCGCGTTGTAGTGGAGTCTGTCTGTGATGCTGCATTCAGGTCTTATGGGAATTCTCTGATTCAGAACAGTCACCTGGAAGTGTTCGCGCTTTCAGACCACCGTCACTCTGAATCCGCACGAGACGCCGCGGGTTTAGTTTCCTGTCAGCTGATCTGCTTTTTCACTTCGTGTTTTACAGAAACAAGCTAAACATTCACTGCCTTTACAGTCACTTCACCAATCAGATCGCTCTGCGGTCCGTGAGTTGCCGTGGAAACAGAACGCCGGTTTCCATCATCAGGTTAAGGGATGAAGAGGAAGCCGGTTAGCGCAGGTAGAAACCCCATCACTGTCACCATGGAAACCCTTACTCGCGTTTCTGAACGGCTTTTTTCCGTGCGAGCGTGTGCACAAAAAGAGGGCGGATAATGATAAACACAATAAACACACACACACACACACACACACACACACACACACGCCCGGTAATTTGAGGGTGACGTTACTTCTGATTCAAATAAAAGGAAGGGAAAAACACATCTGTCGTCATCAGTCTTTGAAACAGAGGGGGTGGAGCTTAGCTGTCTGTCTGCCAATCAGACTCAGCACTGCCATCACCATGGTAACAGTCCAGTGAATGTCAGGGGTTATTGAGAAATGCGTGTATACTGGGGTTTTTGAGTAATCACATGACCTGATTTCCTGCCAGGACCCGGTTACTCACAATAATCTGGTTTCTGGTCACCATGGAAACGTTGAAAGTGTAAAAGTCAATCACAAACCCAAAGTCCAGCGGGTATCCTGGTGTCCTGCCGTGACGTCACAGAACGACCGGTCTTTCCCGTAGGACGTAAATGCAGCATAATTGCATTTGATTCGTTGATGGCCATCCTTTTGTTGTGACATCACTAAAAGTCTTCTGAAGTCTGAACGGAGGCCTGTCACATGATGTGGGGGGGGGGGAGGCGGCCATTCTGGAAGAGAAACAAACAACAAAACTAAAAAACTACTGTCGTCATTTCCTTCCTCGACCAAAGAGAACAAGAGAGTCTCTGTTCTGTGCGGTGCGATGCTAATATCACGTTTACTCGCCTTTTACCTTTTACGACATCAGTCTCTTAATGTTTTATGCTAGCGGCTTGATTTTTACACGTGGAGTCCCACAGGGTTCATGCCCGGGCCCCAGTTTGTTCTCCATTCATGTGTTTCCACTCGGACATACAGAACAGAGAGGATCAGGCCGGACCGATCGGTTCTGTTTCAAAAGCAGAATCGCTCCTGAGAAACGTCATGTCTCGTAAAATGTGTCAAAAATTTGCAGAATGTAAGTTTGTTTTTTTTTTTTCATCCTTTATTTAGTTTGGAAGGTCCCATTGAGATACAACAGCTCCTCCTCCAGGCGGCTCTGGTCACGACGGCAGCACAGTTTTAAAAACATAAAAACACGAGTTTCAGAGTGGTAGTCCTGTTTGTCGCCTGTTTTCACCAAACACGTTTCCCTCTGTGCACGGCGAGGGTCGCTCGGACCAATCAGAGAGCGCGTAGCTGCTTCGTTCCTCCACGTTTCGACTGTGATGATTTACCTGTCGGTGGTTGTGCTAGCACAGCCACGAGAAAACGTCCAGATCATGGAAATCCTTCTGAGACGGATCAGAAGGACAAGAAATATTAGAAATATTTTCAAAGTGAGTTTCAAAACATGTAAATGGAGATAGAACTGGGAACATTTCCCCTGTGAAACCAGTGCGATGTACGACCTTCCCTGCTCTGTTGACTGAGCATCAGCTATGTTTAAAATAAATATGTTTAAAGTAACTTCTTAAACCTCATTTTTATAAACTTGTCATTAATTGTGCTTGACCCTGTATCTGTGGTTGATCTTTGTTTCTTGTCGTTTCTTCATATTTCCTAAAGCTTTGTTCTTTGCTCGATGTATTTTGGGGGTTTGGACTTTGTGTTTTGAAAAGCAATGCAATGTAAATAAAGATTATTTTAGATTATTGTAACTCAAACGGCATACCACCGCACAGAAATGAGATTTGTTTTTTTGTTTTGTTTTGTTTTGAAACATCAGATTGAGTCGTACATTTTGTTTTTGCTCCTCCAACATGGCCGCTTGTCCTCGGTAACCACGGTAACTTGGCTGAAGCCTCTTGACAGGCGTCGTGTGAGTGTGTGTGAGTGTGTGTGTTGGGTGGAGATGAGCTGGTGTCGGGGGTCAGTGTTTTGTGCAGTAGCTTAGACGTTTCCCTCTGCCGTTCGGTGAAACCTGCCAACCCGACGGATCAGCCTCGTCACCGCCTCTGAGCTCGAAGCAAACGGGAAGGAAAACACAACATGACGCGTGTCCGTTTGGTGTTGGACGGCTTCTTACGTTCTCCAAGGGACGGAGCTCTGTTCTTCCAGAAAACAGGGGCGGAGCTACAGAAATATCCATGGGCGGAGCTAAAGAGTGGCATGGAAATCATATAGGGCAGCAGACAGACAGATGGATAGACCAGTTTCACTCTTTGTACGTTTCCCACCAGCCACAACATTTACATTTTTTCCTATCAGATTACCCAAACTGGGGTGGCAGCTGCCAGCCCGGGCCACCTGGTAGCTCCGCCCCTGCCAAAAGATACTGCACCATATTAATATACTATCAGATATTATAGCAGGGCAGCAGGGGTTAAAGCGTCATTACAAAAAAAAAAAAATGCTGAGTCATCCTTCACCACCTTGTGGGCAGGTGTGGCGTCCACCAAGGCTGCGTTCACAAGTCAAAGTCGTCCAGATCCGATTTTTTTTCTCCCATTGCGACACAGATCAGATTTTTCCCGAGCAGTGAGAACGCAAACTGATGTTTTCAAATCAGATTTGGACTTCAACATGTTTTTGTTTTTTGTTTTTTAAATCGGCTACACTGCAGTGTCAGGACAACAGCAGCAGGTAGACAAGAGGCTTCAGGTGTAACGGAGACATGGGAAGACGCTTCGGTCCCAGCCCTTGTCTGCCTCACCTGCTGAACATCTCATTAACTGGTGATGATGATGATGGACTTTCATGCAAATTACTTTTTCATTTTTTCTTTTTTTTTCAGCCTGTATGCCTGTAGATGTGTGCGTGCTGAGTCATGGCAGAGCTCTGATGTCAGATTTGGTCGTGTACAAATGTGAGTGTGAACAGTCATCATGGCTAAAAGATTGAAAAAAAAATCAGAATTCGGTCACTTTAAGCCGCAGTTTGATGAGGAGGATGATGATGATGATGATGATGACGAGGGAAAATCTTCTGGATGAACAGAGCTCCGCCCCTCCGGAAGAGCTCCAGACACCAAACCAACACACACCATGCTGGGTTTTATTTTGAAGACCCCATGAAATGGACTCACTCACTTTGTTGATTTGATGTATTTCCTGTCCTTTATTGGCTGAAATTGTAACTTGCGGCCACTGGAGCAGGATGACGTCACTGTGTGAGGAAGCAGAGGTCATGTGAGGTCACTTCGTGGGGGCTTTAACCTGCCAGCCGGTGTGTACCTGCTGAAGAACCGCAGCACACGACGAGCTCCTCGGGAAATCCCTCAGTGTTTAAAAAAGTTGCAGAGGCCCTGTTTTGTAGAAATGTCTCCTGTAGTCAAAATGTTCCCCAGGTGTTCCTGAAGAAGCTCCATCCGTCTGGTTTCCCTCATGTTCAGACTAAACTCTGTGGAAAGCTGCAGGCGTGCTGTCCGTCTCTGCTTTATTTATTGGCCCAGCGGTGCTGTCCGGCCCGGACTCGGGGTGCAGATCAGGGTGGAGGTGCTCTTAACGCTTTGAGGACCCACGCA